>NC_084806.1:27468434-27768434 GCF_963583255.1 Pyrus communis | reverse complement strand
GACAAATTTGCACAAATGATACATGCCTGAACTGAATTTCATTTTGCATTTCACATTTCCTTTAATTATTCAAGTACATGACCCTAGCCCTTTGGTTAACAGGTGGAAGGAAGGGTTTGTTTGTCCAAAGAGGCCAAAACTGGATTAGAAATTCTGAAGCGTACAAGGCTTCAGCGAATGAGACCGCAAACTTCTACCGAGCCTGTAAATCTCATTAATACAATGGCTCGAAGTGGAGGCGATGCTTTAGAATCTTCTGTATCCTGTGGTCTTAGATTACAGGGAGGTGCCAACTCAGTTTCTCTCTTCACTGGTGCTTCACATGAAAAAGATGTTTTTCCAAAGCGTAGGGTGGATAAGTTCGAAACAAGTGACCTAGAGTGGACTGAGAAAATTCCCGAATGCCCTGTCTACTATCCAGCAATGGAGGAGTTTGAGGATCCTTTGGTTTATTTACAGAAGATAGCTCCAGAAGCTTCAAAATATGGTAAGGAGATTACAAATTTTCTTCACTCAGTTGTTGGTTGGGTTAGGAGAGCTATTACGTCACCCCCCTGGCAATACATCTAAAAACACTATCACTTGATTGTTTTCAGTTTGGAGATTTGGTTTCTTTGCCTCCTTTCAACGTCTGTGTTTTAGTGTTGAAATTTCCACAAGAACCAATTGTTCTGCCGTTTATACAAAGTATTTTATTTTCCAATATAATCGCTCTGTTTTTTTCCCCTGTTTCCGGCATTTGAATTAGAGCCTCCTTTTTTTGACATACATTGAAATTAAACAGATATGTGATATCATAAATGCTCTTGAAGTACAGACATACACATATTGAGTATATACATCAGGTCTCTTTGTCATTATATGATGCTGAATAAATGTATATTTCTCTTCCCTGTTTCATGTAAGATGGTATTTTCTGGCGAAATATCTTGATCATTTTTTTCCCACATAATGGAGTCCCTTCATAGACATCCGATAAATTTGGGGTGGCATATTGACCAACTCTTCCCATTCTAACCTGCAATGATATATTCAGGTATATGCAAGATTGTTTCTCCCTTGAGTACTTCTACTCCAGCTGGGGTTGTATTAATGAGGGAGAAAGCAGGATTCAAGTTCACAACTAGAGTACAACCTCTTCGTCTTGCAGAGTGGGACAATGATGACAAGGTCACCTTTTTCATGAGCGGAAGGTGAGAGCTTCTTCTAATTACAAATATAAAGTATTACTTCATCAAATCTTCAGGTTTTTGAGTGAGTTTAATGTTACAGAAATTATACATTCCGTGATTTCGAGAAAATGGCGAACAAGGTTTTTGCTCGTAGATATTATAGTACTGGTTCCCTTCCCGCCACGTACTTGGAAAAAGAATTTTGGCAAGAAATTTCTTGTGGAAAGACAGAAACTGTTGAGTATGCTTGTGATGTAGATGGTAGTGCCTTTTCATCTTCTCGCAGTGATCCTCTTGGAAATAGCAAGTGGAATTTAAAGGTGTTGATTCTGCCATTCTTTATCTCTGTTTAACTGTTCAGTAGGTGACTGATATATTTACGTAGGCAGTTGATGTTCACTTTCTAAAACTGGCACCTCAGTTATACAGGATACACGCGAAGGCACATGTTAGATTAGTACACCACGCACGGCCAAAACTAACCCTAACTGTAGAAAACCAAGAAGGAACAAGGATGTAGTGGAAAATTTTAAAGACCAGAGACTAAGAGTACTGTTGCAAAGATGCCATTAGGGATGTTATTTTATGAGAAAGAGGGTTTCACCTTGTTCAAATAGATGGGTTAGAGAAATTTGGTGCTAATAATGCTCTCTTGTTCTTTTTTTTTTTTTTTTTTGTTTGTACAGATTAATTAGCATGATCACAAGAAATTTATTTTATCTTGAATTACATGACTTGTGCTCTTCTTTTGTATTTCTCTGTTTTTGACCTCTTCTCTCTTACAGTTAAACCATATATACGACCTTTGATTTGTAATCGTTGGTTTGCATAAATTCTTAAGAATAATATTCTGTTTGGTTCACTGTATGTGGTGGCATGCACATCAACTGATACCCCCTTTGTCATTTCAGAATCTTTCAAGGTTACCCAAGTCCATTTTGCGTCTTCTAGAAATTGCAATTCCGGTACCAAAACTAGTTCAGTTCACCCGTTTGCATTATCTATAGGCTGTATCCCTCTGTTACTTATGTTGGTTTTATAATAGGGTGTAACGGATCCCATGCTATACATTGGAATGCTGTTTAGTATGTTTGCTTGGCATGTGGAGGATCATTATTTGTACAGGTATAAGCCACTGTATATATCACTATTTAATCCCAGTGAAGGCAACAGTGTCTGCCCTTTCTTATTCTGAGAGTTATTATCAATATTTTATTTTTATGTCACATGGCAGTATTAATTATCATCATTGCGGCGCATCCAAAACCTGGTATGGCATTCCAGGTAAAGCTGCTCTGCAATTTGAAAAGGTTGTTAGGGAGCATGTGTACACGCATGATATCAGATCAACTGATGGAGAAGATGGAGCAGTTGATGTCCTATTGGGGAAAACAACATTGTTTCCTCCAAATATTTTGTTGGAACATGATGTCCCTGTCTACAAGGCTGTGCAAAAGCCAGGAGAATTTGTTATTACTTTCCCCAGAGCATACCATGCTGGATTCAGTCATGGTAGGCTTTATATTTGACTTTTGCCCTTCATTTTACTTGCCCTATTTGTCCATGTTGTTTTGCTTGCTTCTCAGACATTAATTTAATGCCTTTTTCTAATGGAAGTATAGGTTTCAACTGTGGCGAGGCAGTCAACTTTGCAATTGGTGATTGGTTCCCTTTAGGTGCTATTGCTAGCCAACGTTACGCGCTGCTTAACAGGATGCCTCTGCTTCCTCATGAAGAACTTCTGTGTAAAGAAGCGATGCTTCTACACACAAGTTTAGAACTTGAAGATTCAGACTGTTCATCTGCTGATTTGGTCTCCCATAATAGAATTAAGTTGTCTTTTGTGAGATTGATGCGCTTTCAGCATTGTGCTCGTTGGTCTTTAATGAAGTCAGGGGCATGCACTGCTATTTTGCCAAACTCCTATGGAACTGTTCTATGCAGCCTATGCAAGCGCGATTGCTATGTAGCTTACATTAATTGCACTTGTTACATGCATCCTGTCTGCCTGCGCCATGGTATGTTTACTATTATGTGAATAATTTTGATGAACTCTAACTACAGACCTCAGACCTGTTATGATAATGATTGTACTCGATTGTACCGCACCTAGTTTAAAATATATACGGATAGTAAAACACCTCCATTGACTTAAAAATGTCTAGTGGTTACTTATTATGATCTTGTTTCCCATTGCAGATGTAAGGTCTCTTGACTTCTCATGTGGGAGCAATCCTACTCTCTTTTTAAGGGAGGAAATAACAGAACTGGAAGCTGCAGCCAGAAAATTTGAAAAGGACGATAGTATGCTGGAGGCGATAAGGGGGCTAGTGGAAAGTGGAGATGACTTGTATTCTTATCCATTAAATTTATCCCTGAGTGCTGAAGACAAAGGATACTCTCCCTATTGTGAGATAAAATTTGAGTTGAACCCTGAACTTACTGGTAGAACTTGGTATCGGTCACAAGAGCCAGAAACTGGTTCTCATGGCCAGCCCATGTTGAGATCTGATGCAGATTATTCAAGTCCGGCAGTGTCAGAAGGTTCCCTTTCATGTGCCGCATCAACTCTTTGTTCCCTTTTAGAGCCTCGGGAGAGCTTATCTGCACCCAATTATGTGAGACATTGTTCATTTCACTAAATGTGTCTGCCTTCTGTATTCTAATGCATAATGTTGATTCACTACTTTAGTTTGTTCTGCAGGGGGTGTAGGACAATTTTTCTTATTAAAATTTCAATGAATTGAAGCGTAATTATTGGATTAACTAAAGTGTAATGTTGCGTTCATATGTTTCCTGGCAGGTACAGGGAAATGCTAACTCTTACACAGGGACTCTAAGTTCTAAAAGGTGTTTTGAAGAGTTGGTGCGTGGTGCATATGAGTCTTCTCAATCCTCTCTATCTTATGATGAATACTCTAGTGTGCGTCCAGGGAATCTAAACGGATCAGAGGTTAGGCATGTTGTTGATCAAGGAAGTGACGATTCTGATTCAGAGATCTTTAGGGTTAAGCGCCGTTCATCATTGAAGGTGGTGGATAAAAGAAGTGTAAATGATGTCTTGTCATCAAATCATTCCGAAAACAAGGTATATACTGAAGCCCCCTGTACTTTAGTTTCTGATGCATGTGATTATTTATAATGATTTTGCTATATCTGTGTGTAGTTTTAATTGATAGATCATTTGTCCATCACTTAATTTAGAAATTGAAGATTTTATCTGTAGTGTGTGTGTGTGTATATATATATATTTTTTTTTTGGATTTCTTTATATTTTCCATTATTTATCAGTGAAATGCTTATAAATTTAATAAAATATTGCACTTGTCAATTGGAGAGATGTTGAAATTGGAAGTGAAAATGTTATTCATCAAATACCTGTAATGGACCCAGAAGGGGGAAATCCACCTGTGCATGGGTTCTGATGAGCATCCATTTAATTATTTCTTTGAAGTAATGGAATTTGAAAAATCTGGGCATCCCCGTCTTGTTGCATTTATCACTTTTATTTATATTTATTAATGTCCAGATACAGGCTTTAAATCATTTAGTTGGTTATTTTTTTTATTCTGCTTGTATATATTTTGCTGCTGTCTGAGTTGTATTTGCAAAAAACAGGGTTTTAAACGATTGAGGAAACTGCAACCTGACAGAAGATGCGGGCGATCGTTGGTGCCATTAGATTATTGCAGCCCTGGTGAACCAAATGCTAAATTTATTGCAACTAGTAATTACAAAGGAGTTCCAGAGAGTGCTTCTTTGGAGGGCAGGTTCTCCACAGGAAGTAGCGCTCCTACAGGAAGTAACGTTCCCATCTCTATCAAGCTTAAGAAGTTGGCCAATGAAGATTCAGCTAGACAACAGTGAGAACACCACAGAAAGGATGGATACGAGGTTGTACTGGGAACGAGCTGAAGGCAACCAACCCCAGTGGAGATTGGGGCAAAGCGCCTTAAAGTCAAAGCACCATCGTTCCTAGGGTCAGAGAGCAGCAGGTTAAATTAAAGATATTTAGATCACACTAGGAAGTGCCGACTATCTGGTTGGCCAGCCCTGTAGAGAGAGCAGCAGCGGCATCATAGAACGTGACCTCGCTAACTTGAATTTCTCTAACGGGGTTCTAACAACACAGGTAAAGCTAAAGAAGATTGATTTGTGGGAGCAGTGATGAAAAGATTAACCTAGGATAAAGATTTACATTTTTTGTGCAGGCCCTCAAATTGGGGCAGTCTGCATTGTTGGTGATTCTTGAGGTTCTCGGGCCGGGGTATTTTTACCATCTTTGGCAGGAGAACCTTTCTTCCTGCAAACTAGTAGAGATTGGGTTATTTGTGAATTTCCATGTAAATTTATTTGTTTTTTTTTTTACTTTCTTTCTTACAATTGTTAATCCAGTAAGTAGCTAGTTGGTAATTCTTGAACATGTTAGTTGGTTTGCTGCTTCCTTTTTACAGGTTCTTTATTCTTATTTGTTGCAATGGGTCCTTGTAAACCTTTGAGTACATGAATAAAATGCAGAGAAATGCGTTGTCATTTTATTTGGCTTCTTGTCTAATCTGCTGCCCATTGATATGGGACGATGTGATATTATTTTATAGTTCAAACATTGTAATCGGATTTCTTTTTCATCATCCAAAGATCTAATTTGGAAAAAGAGCATTCGATTTGGAGCTCGTTAAGTCATTTATATGAATTAAACAAATTGATGGTTCACCATAAGTATGTTACTTGTATCATATATGTTGATTTGTTCATCATACATATGAATGATTACCCGATTCCAAAATTAAATAGATCTTTTTATATGTAGTCTTGATATGATGGAAAAGAGAAAGAACAATTCCGGTCATGATATTTGCATGGTGAAGTGATGCTTTTTTTAATACATGTGATATTATCTATATTAAGATCATTTCCAACCTTTGGGTTAAAACCTAAAATTTTTAGCTCAAAAAATTTAGGTTTTAACTCAAAAGTAGTTTTTCTCCTCCAACCCTTCTGGGTTAAATATTTAGCCCGAGATTATTAAAGAATGAATTTAGGATAATTTCTTTCTTAAAGTAACTTTTAAAAATAAATAAATAAATAAATTGTGTAGACTATCCTATTTTAATTTTATGAACATTTTAACCTAAAAATATTTAGATTCCCATAAATATTGAAAAAACTAAATCAACACCATGAAACTCGTGGAACACTACAAAAGAATATGAAACACATAAAATAATTTTTTTAATTGCTTTAGCTGTTGGATTTAAATTTGGACCGTTAAAAAATTTGGATCGAAGGTGACGTAACCAAAGTGTAAATGATATAAAAAAAAGTGGATAAATTAAAACCAAACTAGAACTTATTTAAACTACTAAAGTGAGTGCGCAGTAGTGGGTAGAACCCATAGAATACAAATGTCCAGAGCATAGATGACAAATAGTGCAGTCGAAACTAGAAAAGTACTTAGTACACAACTAGAAACAGTTCCCACATTAAATAGAGATATGTCATAATCGTCGGGTGATCCTCGTGTGCCATAGAGTAGGTCGGCTATCTAGGACCTGGAGGGGCGAAAAAAAAATCGGTGAGTGGGCACAAAAATAAAAATTTATAAAATCCTTTTATTTTTTGAACATACTAACCCCTTGCTGTAAAACATGTATAGTTTCCAGAAAACATACTACGTATAGGTATGTAATCAAATGTGAAATCAACAGTAAATCAGGTAGTATGCCACATCACAATATCTCAACAACAATATAAATAAAATCAGGTGTTCAATTAATCTATACTAGCACGCAAGTTGGAGTCGCCTAGTGCGACCTGTACGACTGGCCCTAATGCTCATCAATATATGCTAGCACACGAGTCGGAGTCACCTAATGCGACCTGTACGATAGGACTGGGTGTAATAATATACGCTCTAGTGCTACGATCACGTGAAGACTAGCGATAATCGGGGTCACCTACGAGTCGAAGTCACCTGATGCGACCTATACGACATGATTGGCACCTACTTGGATCCAAGACGAGCGTGCGGTGCGAGAGGTGAACATACACGTGAAGGACTGGCCTTGGCTCGAGGCGATCACTAACACCGGGGTGCAACGATGATGAGCGAACTACATGAATATATGCATGCCATAATGATTCAATAATTCCAATCAACAATATAAACTTACCTGAACTTACTTGCGCATCTTGTAGGATTATTTAGCATTTAACCACAATACAACATTAATAAGCAAGTAATATGTATATGGATATGCCATGACAATAAATAACTCTCAACCACATAACAACATTATAAAATTTCATAAATCATGGCATAATATGCATAAATCAATTTAAAAGCATTTGCGGAAACTACAAAGTTTATAAATATATACACGAAAAAAAAATGCCTACTCATTGACATGTTGATGGATCGTAGCCCTCTAGCCTCACTTGTCCTCATACGTCCTCAGGATAAGTCTCCCCTATATGCGAAACAACTAATAATAATTACTTAATTAACAAATATATGAAAAAGTTAGAAAAAAAACTCCCTATAGCTTGCTCAAATGGAAGGTTTGAATATACAAAAATGTTCTACTCGAAGTCACGAACCCGTACATGTCAATCACTCGCCGGCCGGAGGTTGGACGTGCCCTCACGCCCCCCTAACCCAGGGCCACATGTGCGGCCATGTGCCTGGCATAAATTGATAGAAGACAGGGAATATTCCATCAAAGTTGACGGAATATTTCGTTAAATAGTAACAGAACCTAACGCTTATACCTGATGCCGTTAGAATATTCCGTTAACTTTGATGGAATATTCTTCATCTTCTCAGGTGATCCTCGCCGTCTGGTGCTGTTTGATTTCGCCAGATTCTGGAAAAAGTGGCCGGTTTCTGGAAAATTTCCAAACTCATATAATTTCTTCATTTCTCAACCATTTTTGACCAACTTTATATGGAAATGAAGCTCTTGAGAAGAACAAGATTATACCTTTCAAAAGCTCAAAAAATGGATGGAAAATGGCATGAAAAAGCCTCGCAAGTCTTGGCCTAAAACTCGACTCCTTGAAACCGTGCTTCTCAACATTGTCTTCACTCCAAACTTAGCCTAGGGACTCCAGAGAGTTGTGCGGATACTCTCACAACCTTCAAAACGTCATAACTCGGTCGGGATCACGTTCGAGCAAACTCATCCGAGTCGGAGCTTCCGAGTTGGTGAGTCAAAACTCAACCACTTCAAGATCGGTTTGTACGATTAGGTTCGTGAGGACGAGAGGATCACAACGGTGATATTCTTAAGTTCGATCTGTGAGTGTTTGATGAAGGTCCTTGCAGTTGTAGAGAAGAGGGAGGTATGGGTGAGAGAGAGGAAGAAGATGAGAGAGAGACTAATAGCTTTTTTGATTGGTGGAAAAATGAGAGAAGTTGTTTGGTTGGGTGAGAGAATTAAGGTGTGAAAATTGATTGGTGAGGGAGATGGGTACACGAGACCGGTTTTAAAAAGGAAAGTGATAAGGTTTTTTAGATTTTGGCACAATAAATCGGACACATAAATCAGCCTCCTTATCAATAATAGTGTTTCCAACACTGATAAATTAACACACGCGTGTACCAGTCTATCCGTTGTTAACGTACTTTAACGTAACGTAACTTTTTCGTCACAAATTTGATTCGGGTCTAGCTCACGCTCAGGTGTTCGTAATAACGAGTACTATTTAATTACGATAGCGAGAAAAATAATTTAAAGCTGCATAATCTCGTCTACGTCACTTTGCCAACAAGGGTATAGATGTCAATTTACACACTCAAAATTACATAGAAAATTAGGGTCAGGTCGTCACAACCTACCCCCTTAAGAAAATTTCATCCTCAAAATTTCAATACTACTAGAAATCAATCAAAGAACAAATGTGGGTACAATTTTCGCATGCGTTCCTCTGTCTCCCAAGTAGATTCCTCAACTGAGTGGTTCCTCCACAAGACATTCACCGTACGAATGGCCTTGATTACGAGAACTTTGTCTTTCTAGTCAAGAATTGTCACTAGAACCTTGTCATACGTCAAATCTAGATTAATCTCTAACGGCTGAGGAGGAACGGATCATAGATGTATCTTCGTAGCATCGACACATGGAAAACATTATGCACCCTTGACAACTCTGGAGGTAGATCAAGTTGGTAAACAACTTCACCAACTCGCTCGATAATCTGGTATGACCTGATGTAATGAGAGCTTAGCTTCCCTTTCTTCCCGAATCGTACAACGTCTTTCCACGATGACAACTTTAAGAATACCTAGTCTCCAACCTTGTATACCCTGTCGGTCAAATGTCCATTGGTTATACTCTTTTACCGATCCTGTGCTGCTTTCAAGTTAGCCTTTATCCCTTGAATATTCCATGTCGTTTCATCCACGATCTCAGGGCCCACCAAAACTCTTTCGTCCACTTCAGACTAACACCTCAAATGGTAACATACCAATGTTGGAATGGAAGCTGTTATTGTAGGCGAATTCTATCAATAGCAAGCGCTTATGCCATGCGTCTCCGAATTGCAGGACCTAAGATCTCATCATATCTTCCAGTGTCTGGATAGTTCTCTCTAACTGCCCATCGGTCTGTGGGTGATAGGCAGTGCTGTAAAGTAATCTTGATCCTAGAGTTTTTTGGAAAGCCACTTAGAACTTCGAAGTAAATCTAGGGTCCCGGTCATAAATGATAATAACTAGAACACTATAATACTTGATGATTTTAGAGATGAAAAGTTTAGCCAACCGACTCAACGAGTAGTTCTCACGAACAGGTAGGAAGTGTGCTGACTTGGTAAGCCGATCTACAATCACCTAGATACCGTCATAGCCATTTTGCATATGAGGCAGCTTGTACACGAAATCCATTGTGATATGTTCCCATTTCCACTAGGGTACGGGAAGTGACTGTAGTAACCTAAATGGTTTCTTTCTTTTCGCCTTAACCTGCTGACAAACTGAACAATGACTCATATACTTTGCAATTTCTCTTTTCATTCCAAGCCAATAGTAAAAAGGTTTGATGGTATGATACATCTTGGTACTCCCGAGATGCATTGCATAAGCTGAAATATGCGCTTCATTGAGAATTTCTTTCTTCATTTCTTCTACATTCGGCACATACATCTGACCGCCTTGCATCAGCATACCATCCTGCATTCGAATCCTGAGATCTCCCTTTTTACCATCCAACACTGCCTGTCTTAACGCCTAGGATTCTGGATCATTCATCTGGGCCTCGAGAACACGATCCAACAAAACTGGTATGACCTGAAAGTTGGCAAGTAAAGCTCTATGTTGATCCAATTTTAAAGCCGCTTTAGTAGATCTTAGGTCAGTCAGAAGAGGAACACAACATGCATAAAGAGCATTAAGTAGGCCGTGAGATTTCCTACTGAGAGCATCAGCTACATTATTCGCACAACCATGGTGATACTCGATAGTGCAGTCATAATCACTGATCAACTCCATCCACCTATGTTGCCAAAGATTAAGTTCTTTCTGAGTGAGGATGTACTTGAGGCTTTTATGGTCAGTGAAAACTCGACACGTTTCCCCATAAAGATAGCGCCGCCAAATTTTCAAAGCGAAAATGATAGCTGCCAACTCGAGATCATGAGTATGATAATTCATCTCATGGGGCTTTAACTATCATGAAGCAAGCACAATCACCTTTCCATGCTGCATCAGCACGTAACCCAGACCATTCAAAGAGGCATCCTCGTAGAGCTCGAAATTCCCACTATTATTAAGAAGTGCCAAGACAAGCGCATGAGTTAAACAGTACTTCAACTGTTGGAAACTTCGTTCACAATTATCATTCCACTCAAAATTAACTTCTTTCCTGGTCAACCTCGTCGGAAGCAGGGCTATGGTTGAGTAGTATTTCTTAAAGCGTTGATAGTAACCTGCAAGACCAAGAAAACTTCGTACTTCAGTGACCGTTTAAGGTTGCTCCCAATTTTCCACTGCTACTACTTTCTAGGGATCCACGAGAACACCTTGAGCTGATATCACGTGTCCTAAGAATGACACTTGATCCAGCCAGAACTGGCACTTACTGAATTTAGCGTACATCTTATTTTCCTTTAGCTTCTTCAAAACCAAACGTAAATGTCTAGCATGGTCAACCTCGCTCTTAGAATATACTAGAATGTCGTCGATGAAGATGATTATGAACCTGTCAAGGTACGGACGGAATGCCAGATTCATCAGGTCCATAAAAGCTACAGGAGCATTAGTTAACCCGAATGGCATCATAAGAAACTCATAATGACCATATGGAGTTCGGAAAGCTATTTTCGAAACATCATCACTTCTGATCTTCAATTGATAATAACCAGACCTTAGATTGATTTTTGAGAAAACGCAAGCACTACAAAGCTGATGAAAAAAAAATCATCGATACAAGGCAACGGATAACAGTTTTTAATCGTTACCCGATTCAACTGTCTGTAATCAATACATAGCCTCAAAGTTCCATCTTTCTTCCTCATAAACAAGATACGAGTTCCCCAAAGAGATGTGCTCGGCTGAATAAACACTTTTTCAACAGGTTCTTGCAACTGAGTTTTTAGTTCCTTTAACTCCGCATGAACCATACAATAAGGAGTTAGAGAAATAGGATCGGTACCTAGAATTAGGTTGATGGTGAACTCCATTTCACGATCCAGTGGTAGGCCAGGTGAATCGTCGGGAAAAATGTCAGGAAAGTGTCTAACTACTTGAACGTCTTCCACATGAGCAGAACTCTCTTCAGTCACCACTAAATGAGCTAAGTAGTCTTGACAACCCTTCCTCAACAACCGTTTTGCCCTCATGGTAGAGATAACTCCATGTTTCAGACTGTTATGTTCACCAACAAACGTGACAATAGACATGCCCGGTCGGTGAAAAGTAACAATCTTCTGATAATAGTCCAACTTAGCATAATTGTAATGTAACCAATCTGTACCCAAGATAACGTCAAAGTCAACGATATCTAAAGGAATAAGATTGGCTGGCATTATGACATCCTCGGTAACAACTGGACATCCTTGATACTCCCAACTAACATAACAAACTTCACCCCTAGGCATTGAGAACTCCAACTCATAACCGAGGGGAGTGGGGTGAGGTTGAGTATTTTGAGCAAATGTATGGGAAATAACTAAATGTGTAGCACTTGAATCAATTAACATTCTAGCAAAATGGCCAAGAACATTCAACGTACCTATATTCAAGTCGGGGTTACTCTGCGCATCCTACAAGGTGATATGATTGACTTGACCCTGTGCCTACTGTCGGCCTCCTTGACCTTTGGTTCCCTAGTTCTGATTTCCTTGTCCTTGGTTACCTCGACCTTGATTTGTCGAATTAGGCTGTCTGGCCGATGCGCCGCTGCTAAAAGCTACCTCAAGGTTCTAGGGTTGTCCCCCAGCATACCACTACGATCCGCCACCCTGATATGGAATATGCAGTGTATAACCCCTTGGTATTGTGGATAACTGCCCTAGTAATAAGGATCAGGTGGGTACTGATATGCTCCTCATGGATACTGAGCTATGTCACCTTGATAATGAAAAACACCCATATAACCTGTCGGTGTGTAGGCACCAGGTCCTTAAATCTGCTGAAGAGGGACTGCAGGTGGTAGAGTAGGAGGCTGATTTTGCTAACTCTGTGTACATTGATTAGCTTTGTGTCCCATTTGACCGCAAGTATAACATTCATTACTTCCCCTTTTGCAATCTGTTATTATTCCTCTGAGCATTATTATTATTATTATCCTCTTCCTCATCATCATCATCGGGAGCATTCTCGAAATCTTCAACCTGAAGCAGAACCTCAAAGAATTCTTGGTAGGTAGAGCAAGGAGTAGAGGTCGCCAAAGAACGCAATCGCTTGTGAGACCCATTCTTAAAGTAACGGAGCATCTCCCTAGGATTCCTAGTGATCTCAGGACAATAGTGGGATAAGTCAGTGAACTTTCAGTGGTACTCTGTTACTAACATCTTCCCTTGTTTTAGGTCTGTGAATTCCTCTTTGTTTCGATCCTTGTACTTCAGAGGTGTGAACCTAGCCTCAAATAGGCGTTTGAAGACATCCCAATCCATGGCCTCTTGAGTAGACAACGGGCATGACTCCTGAGCCCACCATGATGCTGCTCACAAACAAAAGAACCAAGTTGTTGTCTCGACCTATCTCTTTGCTGGGAGGTTCCCCTGTTGCTGCACTTGGAAAGTCTTCTCAACATGATTAATCCAAATCTCGGATTTCTCAGGTCCCTCATTGCCAAAGAAATTATTTATCTGAAGATGGGATACTGTCTTCAAGGTAGTCCATTGGGGAGGAAGAAGTGTGGATTGAATAGCACTAGCAATAGCCTCACCAAGTTGCCCAAAATTGGGGAAATTAGTCTCAGACGGGACACGTGGCTCTCTACGAGGTGGCATGACATAAGAGATAAAAAATTATTAGGATATTGTTGATCCTAAAAATTACAAAACCTACGTGGCGCGCAGGCCGAGTAACTAATAAGCTAACTACGTCCTTCGGTCGAATGCGGGGCGTGCCAACTCGTCGGCCGAGCCTGGCCGAGGAGTAAAATCTGTTGATGTAGCTTTGAGCGCGTTGCTGACTTCTTTAACTTGCGATTGCGACCGAGGAAGGAACACTCTCGGTCTCTGGGTTCTACAGCCTGAAGACAAGGCTGCTACTTCTGCGGAGTTCACAAATCGTCCGAGCCCGATTCGGTCACTGTGATTATATTCGTGAGAGTATAAGCACGTCGAATCGAGACCAAGGTGTATGGGCACAGGTACTCGAACGTGATATATGTCTTGATGGTAAACGTAGTTCGACCGTCGGAATGCCGAACCCTGAAACTCACCTGTGAGTATCCAATCATAAAACCACTCGGCAACCAGTACGCCGAGCAATGTAATTCGTAACACCTGACTATGCCGAGAAAGCTTAGTAAGGTGACCTCTGCCAACAAAGGTTCGAAAACCTTCCTCGACCGAGACTTGGATAGATAATCGGTCGGCCTCGACGCAGTGCTGTTTATCCAAACTGAAGATGCTTCTTGGTCGGCTGATTCTGCGGCAGCAGTGCTGTTTATCCAAACTGAAGGTGCTCGCCGGTTGCTTCCACAGTGCTGTTTATCCAAACTGAAGGTGTGTCGGCAGGAAAAAGAAAAGGAAAAATCTCAAGGTGATTGAGAGGTTTTGCGCAGGGCAATTGTATGCTGAGTTGAAGGTCCCTCTCCGTTTGCATGATTTCTTGTATTTATAGTGCCCCATTCCTTGAATCCGACTCCGATTTGGATTGGGAGTCGTTGTCCCACTTCGCCTCTTCCTCGAACAAACCTACTCCCACTGGGATTCTGAATTTTCCTTCTTTTCGGGACTTCATTCCTTGCTGGTCGAGAATCCTAGTTGTACCAGGACTTCCTCGACCTTTCTATTTATCTGGACTTTTTAGGATTTGGCTGACCCTGCTAGCTGGCCCGGGCCTTATTATTCGGCCCATATTATTTGTCATCACCTTGGGCCGAGCGCATCCTGCTGCTCGGCCCAGCAATAATATTTTAGGCCCAAACATTGCCCCCTCGCTTCTGAGGTCGCCGACCGTTAACTCTTGGTCGGGCCTCGACCTTGAAGAAGCGAAAACGTTTATTGCTTTTTGGATTTTACTTCCTTAATGACCGTTATTCCTGCGCATTTATGAGACATGATTGCACTTTCCTCGTTGCCCCCAACGCGTGGCCACGTGTCGATTCTCCGCTGCTCTTAAAACTTTCAATCGTGAGCCTCGAAACCGTGCCCTAACTGGAACGTCTTATCCTCATTAATGCTTTGAAACTGGCGCCGCACGCGATCGTGCGTCCTGGATTTTCGACTCCTCGATCCCCTCTTCGCAGGTTCCCAACATATCCGAAATGATTGGAATCTTTCCGGGTTAAGTTTCCCCCAAAATTAAACCAGTGCTTTTTTAATTCCAGCGCCTTCCGAATTTCAGACGTTTGATATTCATTCTGAAAAGCCTATAAATACCCACTTTTCCACCATTCGCATCTTACTCTTTCAGAAACTCCAAAATCCCAATTCTCTCAGACCTGTTCAAGCCAAAACCCTTCCCGTTCTTCCTTCTGCGATTTCTTCACCAGTTTTCCAAACTATCTCCTATCACCTTTCCAAATGGCCTCCTTTATCTCGAAGCTCTCTGACGAGATCAACAAATGCAAAGATTTCATTGATCGGAATGCGATCAAAACACTACGCTTTGAGAATGACATGGCTACCTCTCATCAGATTCTGGGCCCCCTCTTCAGGGATGCAGTGCCGTCGTGTATCACCAATCTTCTCAAAGAGCAATGCCTAACACCCCTGCTCCAGGGGTTCGACTGGTCCAAATGGTGCTTGGCTCGGCCTCAAGGAGCTTGGCCCTCGACCACTACAGCCTGGGCTGCCTGGGTGGATCGAATGAGATCAGCCTTCGGTGAGGAATGGAAAGCCCTCGGCATCTATGATGCCATCCTGTTATCGACCATGGAGATTACCATGGATAAGGAGCTGCTTATGGAGGCCTTGACTCTATGGTGCTCGGCCACCAACACCATGGTCCTTCCATTCGGACCCCTCGGCCCTACTATCCTTGACATCTCGGCTATTCTTGGGACTCCACCATCCGGCCTCCCAATTGACGCTGCTCTTTCTGGATGTCCTTCCCTTCTTGACCTGAAGGCACTTTTCGACGAGCGGGCCGTCGAAACGCTCAGCCGAGGAGATCGAGAGCCTTCCAGAGAAGAAGTTCAGAAGCTTCATAAGAACTTCTTCAACTACAACACTCTGATTCTCCACTTTGCCGGCCGAGGCGAGGAGAGTCTCAAGAAGGGAGAACACGAGGCCTTCCTTTTCTATTGGTACAACAAATTTATTTGTTGTACCAAGTCGAACAAGTGCTTGGTCGAGAATATGCCGGTGGCCCAGGCCCTGGCTAGTGGTCATTCTTTGGCGCTCAGCTCGGCTATTCTTGCCAACCTCTTTCGTTGCTTGGCCGAGACGACCATCAACAAGATTGACCCGCACCAGAATGGGCCCCTCTGGGTTTTCCAACTCTGGCTGCAGGTCTATTTCTCCACCCTTCGGCCTGAGGTCCCCGCCTTTCGGCGCTCGGCCGCCCTCGGCCCCCAACTTGCCTCTCGACCGGCTCCTCCTCACCGGGCTGACGAGGTCCTCAAGCACTTTTTCGGCCTTGACGTCCTTTCGGACGACGAGTTCCTGGTGTGCCGGCGCCAGGAGTATCCTGCTTCAATCGGGCTCCCGACGGCAACTTGGGCCGCGGCCGAGGACGCAGGCCTTCGTCAGTCCTGGGGGTCAATCGTACTGGCTCGCGACCTTCCCCTTGGTTGCGATGCCCGCCGAGCCGGTTGGGAGGTCTACCAGCCTCACTTTGTCGCCCGACAGCTCGGCTACCTCCAGGGTTGCCCCGTACCCCTGATCGTCTCTCGTTCCCTCCTGAGCCGGGGACGTCTTTCTGGTTCTTCCGAGAGGGAGTGCCGGTCGATGGAGCAAGAGTTTCAGGATCGGTGCAAGAAGTTCCGTCTTCGGCCAACCGTTCCGGAATCCTTGGGCACCGACACATTTGGGGACTGGTGGGACGAGTACACTGGCGACTTCTTCGGTGCCTCGGCCGAAGACGTGGTGAGTAAAGTGTTTGGTGACCGGCCCAGACCAGCGCCCTCGACTCAAACTAAGGAGTCGGTCCAAGGTATATTGTTGACTAATTACTTTGCTACCCCAGAAACAGAGAAACTCACTTGTACTTGTTACTAATTACTTTGCTATTTCAGGGGGTCGCGGGTCGAAAACGGTCGAGGTGGTCGCCGCGGTGGCAAGGGCAAAGAAGCTTGTGCCCAAGAAGAGGACCCTTGTCACCGAGCGGACGGTCCCTTCCAAACGCCCCCACCGAGAGGCCGGGCAGGCGGAGGAGGCCCATCGCCCTTCTAAACGCGTCAAGAAATTTGCGAAGAAGGGCGACCGGGAAATTCATGTCGTCCCCAGTGACACTACTGGGACGCCTACTCCCGCCGGCTCTCCTTCTGTGCCGGCTGCCCCAGCCGATCCAATCGTTGCACCTGTTGCAGCTTCGGAGCCGGTCGTGGCGCCTGAAACGGGGAAGTCGGCTGCGCCTGCCGAAGCTCCCTCGACTCCAACGGTCGTTTTGGAGGTATAATTCTGCTCCTACTCTTGGTTGGTTAGGTTTCCGGTCGTAATGCTAAATGATCTCTTTTGTTCAGGATGTCGAGAGCGAGAGTGATGAAGTTCCGTTGGAACGCCGTCGTCGACCAGTCAACTCTCCTCCCGTCCATCCTCCTTCGGTCGTCGAGGCGACCGCTCGACCACGTCCTACTGCGGCGGATCGTGGCAAGAGACCTGTTGCCGATCCTGAGGCCACGGCTGAAACGCCGATCCACCCGCAGGACGAAGACCCTCCCATTCCTCCGCAGGAAGTCTCTTCGGCCTTTGTAAGTCTTGCTTTTTTTTTTTTTTTTTTTTAAACTATTAAATGTCAGGTGCCCGAACACTCATTTCACCGGCAATTTTATGCGCCGAGGGGCGTTGTTTACATTTCTTGGCCGCCATCGTGGCCATCAAATGTAGATGACCTCCACCGGCCGCGTGAATTGCGTAGCGGTCTAAGGCACTGGGCTCGGCCATTAAGTTCCCTGGGTTCGAGCAATGACCCAGAGGGCATGGCCGAAGTCTCTTCTCGGCAGGTCTAAAACACTTCCCTTTTTTATGCATTATATCACGTTTTTCTTTCCTTCACTAAGTTCTCTTTTTATGTGCAGCCGTCGTGGGAAGTGGAGCTTGACGCTCTTCTTCAGAGCACGACCGGTGAGGCCGGCTCCTCTGCAGCTCCGGCCGAATCGGCGGGAGCCACGCCCGCCGAAGTCTTCGTGAAGCTGCACGAAGTCTTGTCTCTGACTGCCTCCCAAGCTCTCCGGTGCAGGGGCCTTGACTCTGTTGGAGAATGTCTTAATGACCTCGCCAGTGGTGGTCACCTGAGCCCGGAGGGCATCTCTTTCCTAACCGACCTCCTGGAGCGAACTCGGCAACACTTTCTTATCTTCGAGCGTGCCCTACAGGCCGAGGACGATTTGAAGGTGGCCAAGGTCGCGCATGAGGCTGGCCAAGTAGAGATGGAGGCTTTCAAGGCAAAGAAAGCAAAGCTGACCGAGTTTGATCGCCAGATCTCTGACCTCCAGCGTCAGATTTCTGACCTTCGACGCCAAAGGTCGGCTGCTGCTTCCGAGCTTGAGAAGGATTTTGAGGCTAACAAGGCTCGGCTGACGGCCTTCGCTGCCGGCGCACGGCGTATCCAGCAACTGCAATGCAACAAGAAGACGCGGCAGGCTGAGATAATTTTGAGCGAGGCGAAGTGGCTGGAGCTGAAAGCTGCCCTTGAGACTTTCCTCCCCTCGACCCCCTAGGAGTTTAAATCATTGTATTTGTTCTCTTGTAATGATTCTTTTTGTTATCAATACAATGGTTATTTTGCCATCAATACAATGGTCGTTTTGCTGTCAGTATAATGGTCTTACTCTTGCATTTCCCATGTAATTGGGTAGTACTTCTTTAAAAACTTTCCATTAATCGGCAATTTGTGAACTGAACCCGTCCGATCTCGTAAATGATATGCCCCCTTGCCGAGGACTTTGTGAACGATGAATGGCCCTTCCCAATTTGGCGACCACTTACCAAACCTGGGGTCTTTGATTCCAATAGGCAACACAGTTTGCCAAACCAATTCTCCTTCGCCGAACGTTTTTTGTCTTACACGCTGGTTATATGCTCGTTCGGCAATTTTCTTTTGCGCAATCAACAAGTTACCTGCGTCGATTCGACTTTCTTCTAAGTCTTCCAACTCTTGTCGCATCGCTTGACTGTATTCAATACTGCACAAATCATTCTGCTCGATTACTCGCAACGAGCTTATACTCAACTCAACCGGTAACATAGCATCCTGTCCATAAGTTAACGCATAAGGAGTGGTTCCAGTGGCCGACCGGGGTGAAGTTCGGTATGCCCATAATGCTTCATATAACTTTAAATGCCACAAACCAGGTTTCTCTTTTACCATTTTTTCAAGGATGCCGATCAACACTTTGTTGCTTGCCTCGGCCTGTCCGTTTGCCTGTGGGTAGTACGGCGTAGATTGCTCGAGTCGGATATTCAAACTTGCCGCGTATTCCCTAAATCTATCGGCCGTGAATATAGTGCCATTATCAGTTATGATTGTTTCTGGCACGCCGAATCTGGTCACAATATTCTCCTCTACGAAGTTGCATACCTCTTTAGCAGTTAATTCGGCGTATGACCTTGCCTCGACCCACTTAGTGAAATAGTCGGTTGCTACAATTATCCATGCGTGCTTCGCTGCCCCTGATGACGGCGTGATTTTGCCAATTACATCCATTGCCCAACCCCTGAACGGCCATGGTTTAGTAACCGAGTGTAGCAATACGGCCGGGGCTCTTTGCACGGGTCCATGAATTTGGCATGATACGCATCTCCGTGCATATTCGATGCAATCCTTTAATATATTGGGCCAAAAATAACCGTGTCGTCGGAGCAACCAGCGCATCTTTCGTCCAGATTGGTGTGCTCCGCAAATTCCTTCATGTACCTCGGCCATTACTTGGGCAGCCTCGTGTGGGCCGAGGCACAATAGTAGTAAACCATCCTCGCCCTTGCGATATAATTCATTTTGATACGACACATAATTCGTGGCGAGCACCTTCGTTCTTCGGTCGTGTTTCCCATTGGGGTTATCGAGGTACCGTAACATCGTCTTTCTCCAATCATCTGGTTCTACTTCAACGGCACATACTTCCATGGGATCTCCTCGTTCTAGTAGGGATGGGAGCGACATTACCCTTGTACGTATTACGTGTGCGCGTTGGAGAGTTTGCTGATTGATCAAGGCGGGGTACGATCGTTGACCCGTGGTCGCAATTCCCACAATTCGACCTAGTTTGCCCCCCATGAGTTGTGCTCCGGAGGCGATCTGGGCGAGTTCGTCGGCGTCAGTATTGTGAATACGTGAAATGTGTTCAAATGTGATTCGTTCGAATGACTCGGCCAGGTAGGTGGCGACCATGTGATAGGGAGCTAAAGTACAACTCATGCAGCGAAACACGCCGTTCAGCTGGTTAATCACAAGTTCAGAATCACCAAGGACGAGAATGCGGGGGGCCCGCAGATCGTGTAAAACATGAAGGCCGATAATGAGGGCTTCATACTCGGCCTGATTATTGGTGCAGCTGAAATCTAACTTGAGAGAAAAATACCATCGGCAGTGGTCCAGCGACTGAATTGCGATACCGACCCCGGTCGAGGTCGAAGTACTGGAACCATCAAAATGCATAGTCCAATGGTTATCGCGTGTGGTGACGAAACCGATGTCGACGTCGCCCCCCTCAAAACCATAAGGGGATGGGTGTTGTGCCAGGAAGTCGGCGAGGGCTTGTCCCTTGACGGCCTTTTGTGGTACATACTGAAGGCTGAACTCGGATAAGGCGAGTGTCCATTTCCCGATTCGGCCCTTGACCATGGGCCGAGTCAGCATGTAACGAATTACGTCGGTTTGGGCGATGACCTGCGTAACTGTGGGGAGCATGTAATGCCGAAGTTTGGATGCGGCAAAAAACAGCACTAAGCAAAGTTTTTCGACAGGTGCATATTTAATCTCTGGGGAATTCAGGTTTCGGCTAAGGTAAAAGATAGCTTGTTCACGCCCGACATTATTATCTTGCGCGAGGAGGCAACCAATGGATTCGTCGGCTGCCGAAATGTATAACTTAAGGGGTTTGTTGCGACAAGGTGGAACGAGCACTGGTGGAGTGGAAAGGGCCACCTTGATCTGCGTAAACGCAGTTTGATGCTCTTCGCGCCATTCAAATCGGTCGGTCTCCTTCAGTTTAAGGAGCGTAGAGAATGCCTTCATTTTACCGGCCGAATTGGCGATGAAACGCCGGAGGAAATTTATCTGCCCTAGTAACGACTAGAGCTGTTTCTTTGTCGTCGGAGGTGGGGCGCTGATGATGGCGCGGGCTTTATTTTCATCGACCTCGATGCCACGATGGTGTACCAAAAATCCTAGGAAATTACCGGCCGAAACACCGAAAGCACACTTGGCCGGGTTCATCTTGAGGTTGTTTTTGCGCATGCGAAGGAACGCTTGCCTTAGGTCGTCCAGGTGTGTTTGACGACGTTTGGATTTTACGACCACATCATCGATATAAACTTCGACGATTGTACCGATTAAGTCGTGGAAGATCATATTCATGGCTCGTTGGTATGTGGCGCCGGCATTCTTGAGGCCGAAAGGTATGACTACCCATTCGTAAGTACCAAGTGCCCCCGGGCAACGGAAAGCCGTCTTGTGGACGTCAGCTTCGGCGATGAAAATCTGGTTGTAACCCGCATGACCGTCCATAAAAGATAGCGGTTCATGATTAGCTGCGGCATCAATTAATAAATCTGAAATCGGCATCGTATATTCATCCTTGGGAGTAGCCATATTTAGATTACGGAAATCGATGCAAATGCGAAGGGCACCGTTTTTCTTTAAAACGGGGACGATATTGGCCAACCATTCGACATACCGAGCGGTCCTAATAAACCCGGCTTTCAGAAGCCGAACTAATTCTTCCTTAATGCCGAGTTGTACTTCGTTTGAAAATCGGCGATGAGGTTGTCGAAAAGGCTTACACCCCTCCTTGATGCGTAGCTCATGTTCTACAAGGTTTCGGTCGAGGCCAGGCATTTCATGATAACTCCACGCAAAGCAATCTTTAAACTCATGGAGTAGCTTACGGAGTTCGACCTTCATGGACGGTGGGAGTAACGCACTAATAAATAATGTTCGAGGATCCTCGGCCGTGCCTACGTTAACTTCCTCTAACGGGTCCTTGACTTGAGGTCGATGGTCTTCGAGTTCGGCCGGCGCAGCCTGAACTTTATCGAACGATAGAACGGGGCCGTTATCTGCTTCGGCCAGAAATTCGATCAAATTGATGCCAGAATGTGGTTGCTTGGTAATGGCGTACCAATGGGCCAGCAGACGTTCCATTGTAGACGAAACCGCGGCCTGACGCCGTTCTTGCGTGGTGTGCTCAATCATCGGCACTGATGACCAAGTTCGCCAAGCCAAGTCTCGCCGAATCCTGTTGGACAGTCTCGGCGCCGACCTCAATCACTTTTTGTACCGAAATTCTCGTCGGCCGCCCATCCTCGTTAAGGCCTTGGAGGGTGATGTAGCCGACGTGATCATCATAATAGCGAGCCTGAATCATGTTGGTTTCAAATGGTTGGTTATCGGCTGGGTGGACTACGACCGATTTGCCATCCCAAAAGATGAGGACTTGGTATAGTGAGGAAGGAATGCAACTGGTTTGGTGGATCCAGTCGCGGCCAAGTAATGCGTTATAATCGGTCTTGGAATCAATGATAAAGAATGCCGTCATGTGTTGACGGCCGGCAATGCTAACTTCCAACGGGAGCACCCCTTTGGTCTGAGATTTGTCACCAACAAAGCTGCTCATAGTGATTCCTGATGGAATGAGTTCATTATTAGAACGACGTAAGGCCTTCATGACGGATATCGGCATAATGTTGACTGTGGCTCCACAGTTGACAAACACTTTAGAAATGGGAAATCCTTCGATGTGAGCCGTGACGTACAACGGCTTCAGGTGTTGGAGATTAACCGAGGGGGAGCGGGGAAATAGCTCGGCCAAAACGGCTTTAAGGTTGTCCCCGCTCTGGTTTTCTCTATCGTCGTCGTTTGCGACGAAGTCTACTTGTGTTGCTTCCTCGGCAACTACGTCCCCGTCCAAGAAACTTGACTGGTGGGTACTCGGTTGGAATTCAGCCGGTAGGACGTGGACCATACTGATCTCCATATGTTCGAGGACCGAAGGGCCCATGGGGTCATGGTCGTCGTCTTCCGGAGAACTATCCTCTGTAGCAGTCGTCGGAAAATCTTCGATCAAACTTTTGAGTTCCTCGGTAAAAGCCGGTATCCGAGACGTGGGAACCAAATCGAGTGCGGGTGAGCCATTTCCTTCGGCGATGTGTACTGCCGAAGATTTTCGTTGGTCCTTTGTTACACGGGCTCGTTCTTCATATGCAATACGGGCGTTTCTTGTGTCTAAATAGGTATCCAATCGTGCTATCCGTTTTTCCTCGTCGGCCGTGAGGCCGAAGAGCGATACAGCCGAGAAGACTTCGAAATGATATCGTAAGTGCTGAAGGTCTTCGAGCGAAAAGGGTAATTCGGCGGCGTCGATATCTGTATAAGGATCGACCTCAAAGCCAAGGACCCGAGCCTCCCGGATATGTTGAAACCTAGCTTTAATGGCTGGATCAGAAGTTTTCTGGATAATTTGCTCGGCATCAGGGCAAGTTAGCGCCAAGTCGAGGGCTTCCTGACATGCCTTGGGGAGTCCGTACAAGTCATTTGCGGAGTACTTCTTATGAAATTCTCGCATGTACTCCATGGATGCACCGAGGAACGGAGGGTGTAAGTTGCGCCGTATTTTGATAAGCGGCTCGCGCGGTGGTAACGGAGAAAGTTTCCTTTCGGCCTCTTTTGTAAAGTACTCTAGACGAGCTCTCGTTTCCCCAGGCCGGAGAAGGATCTTAATACGTTTCTCAGTCTCCTCAATGGTGGTTTCGAAATCAGCCTCCGCTACTTTCTTCCCTTCGGCTAACTCGGTCATGATAGTCGGGGTTGGCCGTTCGCTACTATCTTCCACGGCCTGTTTTGGTTGCCATTGATTGGTCGGGCTGGCCTGTGCTCCTCGTCGCCGAGCCATGCAATCTATCCGTTGACGACGACGTTTTTGGGATTTGGACAGTGCCGTATACAAACCAGTCGGAGAATTGTAACTGTACCAGCGTTGATCCGATGTCCTTGGTGGTTTGAAAGTTTTGCGATTGGCCGGTGAGGCCGAACTATTAGCATTGCGCGAGTAATAATCCTCATTGTAGAAAGGTGCGTCGAAATCCAGACGCCGCCTGACCGAGGTCTGGTCTTTCGGCCGTACTTGTGGGCCGAGTCGATCAAACACTTGATGCCGTGGACTTAACCCTGTCGACGATGTTGTAGGGGCCGCAGGTGGTGTTGAAGATATCTTCCTTCCAGGCTCCACTGGTGTTTTACAATGGTCACATAACACCTTCGATCCACAAGTTCCGTCGGATTTTGACCTTGTCATCGGCTCATCGGCGGGTTGCGCCGATTGTTCCGTTGGTGGTGCATTTGAAAAGATATCAAGCTTTAGTCTTGTTTGACCATTTGGTCGACGGATATGCTGCACTGGGACATATTCGGCCTTCCCTTTGTTTTTGGGAAGGTGAGCATCCACCATACCAATCGTTGTTGAAGGGAAAGGATTAACGTCGACCGCCATCTTTTCCGGAAATTTCAACTTTCCTTTTTCAATCCAGCTTTGAATTGTGTCCCGGAACACAACACAATTATTGGTTGCATGCTTATTAGAATTATGATATTTGCAGTATATCTTTCCTTTTAATTCATCGGCCTTAGGGATAGTATGCCCCGGCCGAAGCTTGATGATTTTTGCTGCCAATAATTGATCGAAAATTGCGTCAGCTTTGGTGATATCAAAAGTGTATACTTTTGATGACTTAGCCGTTTCCTCGGCGGTCAAACGTGTTTTGGCGTCTTTGGTATTTACTTGTGCCAAAGCCTTGCAAACATAGGGTTTGTCTATTATTATCTCGGCTGCATCCACGCTAGCGTACTGAGGGTCTTCACTTTCGGCCGATGCATAGCTCACCGTGGGGTTCTTATACAACGTCCCCCGGGATGATGACTTTGATATCTTCTCTTCTCGGAGCAGATACTCATATTGTTCGACGTGTTGAGCAAGTTCGTACATATCTCGAATATTTGCCCCCAGAAACTTCTTTTTGTATTCCACGTCTAATCCGTTGAGGGCGATCCTGACGAATTCTACTTCGGGGAGTGGCACTCGGCACCAATTCCTGGCCGATTTAAACCTTGTTAGGTATTCCATTGGAGATTCATCAGATGCTTGAGCCATCCTGGCCAAGGAGGATACGGACATCTCCATCCCTGGCCGATAAAATTGTTCATGGAACTTTTCGACCAACTCTTCCCAACTCTGCACGGAGTTGGGTGGAAGATTAATGTACCAGGCGAAAGCTGAGCCTGTCAGTGAAAAGTTAAACAGTCGTAGTTTGTAAAAATCACTATTGACGTCCCCACACTGCGCTGTGAACCGAGCCACATGTTCTAGTGAGGATAATGATGATTCCCCGGCGAAGAGGCTGAAATCGGGGATCTTAAATCCTCGTGGGTATTCAAACCTTTCAACATAAGCCGGGTACGGGTGAATGAATTTTGGAAACTTCGGCCCTTTTTTTAGGGCCGAATCAATCATTCTCTGGACTTCGGTCACGTTTATGGAGGCGACTTCTTCTCCCTGGCTTGGTCCCTCGGCTCTATTCCCTGGTCCTCTTCTTTCTAAGGGGACTGGTTGTGGCCGAGCGGACCCTCTCTCGGCTGGTATGGGCACATTCGTCGGGAGCTGCCGCGGTTGGCCGACCTGGCCATCTTTGAAAGCTTTACTGACTAGTAGTTCAAGCATTCTGGTCTGTGTATCGCTATTACTACGTATTGCGTCTAGCAAATCATTCATCTTCTGACCAATCGACTGCTCGACCTGACGATATTGTTCATCCAGTCGTCTCCGAAGGAATGTCCTAGTTGGTGGATCAGAACCTTCTCCACCATCGTCATCACAATCTTCTACAATCCCTTCCATGAACATTCCAGCTGTTTGATTCGGGACTGTGGGGTTGTAAGGTTGTCCGCCGAGACAGACTTCACTCTCCCGGCGTGTTATACGAGTGGCCTCGGGCGGCGCAATTATGATCGGATTTTTTGTAGAATGCAAATCCTGCCCAAGGCCTTGCACTGGCAAGTCAGTTGTTGACTTTCCCATGGTTGTTTTCTGCTTCGTAGACCGTGTCTCAATGGTCATGAACTCCGAAGGTTTAGCACAATGGTCCCACTGGGCGTGCCAAAATGTTGATCCTAAAAATTACAAAACCTACGTGGCGCGCAGGCCGAGTAACTAATAAGCTAACTACGTCCTTCGGTCGAATGCGGGGCGTGCCAACTCGTCGGCCGAGCCTGGCCGAGGAGTAAAATCTGTTGATGTAGCTTTGAGCGCGTTGCTGACTTCTTTAACTTGCGATTGCGACCGAGGAAGGAACACTCTCGGTCTCTGGGTTCTACAGCCTGAAGACAAGGCTGCTACTTCTGCGGAGTTCACAAATCGTCCGAGCCCGATTCGGTCACTGTGATTATATTCGTGAGAGTATAAGCACGTCGAATCGAGACCAAGGTGTATGGGCACAGGTACTCGAACGTGATATATGTCTTGATGGTAAACGTAGTTCGGCCGTCGGAATGCCGAACCCTGAAACTCACCTGTGAGTATCCAATCATAAAACCACTCGGCAACCAGTACGCCGAGCAATGTAATTCGTAACACCTGACTATGCCGAGAAAGCTTAGTAAGGTGACCTCTGCCAACAAAGGTTCGAAAACCTTCCTTGACCGAGACTTGGATAGATAATCGGTCGGCCTCGACGCAGTGCTGTTTATCCAAACTGAAGATGCTTCTTGGTCGGCTGATTCTGCGGCAGCAGTGCTGTTTATCCAAACTGAAGGTGCTCGCCGGTTGCTTCCACAGTGCTGTTTATCCAAACTGAAGGTGTGTCGGCAGGAAAAAGAAAAGGAAAAATCTCAAGGTGATTGAGAGGTTTTGCGCAGGGCAATTGTATGCTGAGTTGAAGGTCCCTCTCCGTTTGCATGATTTCTTGTATTTATAGTGCCCCATTCCTTGAATCCGACTCCGATTTGGATTGGGAGTCGTTGTCCCACTTCGCCTCTTCCTCGAACAAACCTACTCCCACTGGGATTCTGAATTTTCCTTCTTTTCGGGACTTCATTCCTTGCTGGTCGAGAATCCTAGTTGTACCAGGACTTCCTCGACCTTTCTATTTATCTGGACTTTTTAGGATTTGGCTGACCCTGCCAGCTGGCCCGGGCCTTATTATTCGGCCCATATTATTTGTCATCACCTTGGGCCGAGCGCATCCTGCTGCTCGGCCCAGCAATAATATTTTAGGCCCAAACAGATATATAACACATACGAGGAATGCAGGACTACCTAAACCTACGCTCTGATACCAAACTGACATACCTTGATCGGAGTCGAGGCATGCTGGTCGTCACTCGAAGGTGATGTAACCAAAGTGTGAATGATGTAAAAAATGTGGATAAATTAAAACCGAAACTAGAACTTATTTAAACTACTAAAGTGAGTACGCAGTAGTGGGTAGAACCCATAGAATACAAATGTTCAGAGCATAGATGACAAATAGTGTAGTCAAAACTAGAAAAGTACTTAGTACACAACTAGAAATAGTTCTTACATTAAATAGAGATATGTCATAATCACCGCGTGATTCTCGTGTGCCACAGAGTAGGTCAGCTATCTAGGACCTGAAGGGGCGAAAAAACAGAAGGGTGAGTGGGCACAAACAAAAATATATAAAATCCTTTTATTTTTTGAACATACTAACCCCTCGCTGTAAAACATGTATAGTTTCCAGAAAACATACTACGTATAGGTATGAAATCAAATGTGAAATCAACAGTAAATCAGGTGGTATGCCACACCATAATATCTCAACAACAATATAAATAAAATTAGGTGTTCAATTAATCTATACTAGCACGCAAGTCAGAGTCGCCTAATGCGACATGTATGACTGGCCTTAATGCTCATCAATCTATGCTAGTACACAAGTCGGAGTCGCCTAATGCAACCTGTATGATAGGATTGGGTGTAATAATATACGTTCTAGTGCTACGATCACGTGAATACTGGCGATAATCGCGGTCACCTACGAGTCAAAGTCGCTTAATGTGACTTGTACGACAGGACTAACACTAACTTGGATCCAAGGCAAGCATGCAGTGCAAAAGGTCAACATATACGTGAAGGACTAGCCCTGGCTTGGGGTGAGCACTAACATCGGGGTGCAGCAATGGTGAGTGGAGTACATGAATATATGCATGCCATAATAATTCAATAATTCCAATCAACAATATAAACTTACCTGAACTTGCCTACGCATCCCATAGGATTATTTAGCATTTAACCTCAGTACAACATTAATGAGTAGGTAATATGTATATAGATATGCCATGACAATATATAACTCTCAACTAGGCCTGGCAATTTCTGACACGACCCGATAACCCGACACGACACGACACGAAATTAACAGGTGTTTGGGTCGACACGATAACAAATCGGGTCTTATCGGGTAACCCGATAAGCACCTGTTAAGATAACGGGTTGGGTCGGGTATACACGTGGGTAAACACGATACACGATAAGCAGAATATTATTTTTATAATTTTATAACCCTAAAAAAATACTGTAATAATTATATACATTAATTTTACAATTTTATACCCCTAAAAATTATAATAAATATATATATATATATATTAAATTAACTATAAAATTTATAATTATTATAATTATTATATATATACTATAATAATTATACCCCCAAAATATTAAGTCTATCTATACTAATTATATATATATATATATATTAAATTTTATAAAAACTATAACGCATATTAATTAATAATTTAATATGCATGAATCATGATCATGCATTTGCCAACTTGCCGCCCTTTTTGAAAAAAAAATGGAGGGAAAATGAAAATGTTAAGAAAAGTTGAAAATAAAACAAAAAAGTGAGGGAATTAGGGAAAGATGTTGGAGGGAAAAGTGAAAATGATAAGAAAAAGTTGAAAAGGAAACAAAAAAAAGAGGGAAAAATGAAAATTAATAGAAGTGGTGAGAATTTTTTTTTTTTTTTTTTTTTTTTAAGTTATTAACTTTTTATCACACACATGACTGTCATGACATATCTCACTATTTTTATAATGACACACGTGACACGTGATGTATGTACTATTCCGTGTACCAGTCAATTATAATTTATACGTACAAAATAAATAGATTTAAATCTACTTAATAAATATATATATATACACACACACACACACACGGAACTTGATTGATGGCATACGAATTCTCTAAAACTAATTTCAATGATCCCAACCGTCAAACTTGTTTGTATATGCTTTGAGATCACATCAACAAAAAATCATAAAAAATAAACATTCAGAGATCAAGTAACGAGACAAAGCTTTTCAACGGTTATAAACGAAAAATCACGATTTAACGGTTATTTTAACTCTGATTTTGATGATTTTTTATAACTACACTCCTTGATCCTATATGAATACAATAAATGAATTCGTTCTTCAATTTAAAATATTTACACAAGTGGATACCACAAAATCTTATGTTATACTTAATAAAAGTATAAATAAACTCTAAGTGTTAGTCAATCTATCGTTTTACGAATTCTCCAAAACTAATTTCAACGATCCAAACCGTCAAAATTGTTTGTATATGCTTGGAGATCACATCAGCAAAAAATCACAAAAAAAAAAAACATTCAAAGATCAAATAACGGGACAAAGCTTTTCAACGGTTATAAACGAAAAATCACGATTTAACGGTTATTTTAACTCCGATTTTGATGATTTTTTATAACTACACTCCTTGACCCTATATGAATACAATGAATGAATTCGATCTTCAATTTAAAATATTTACACAAGTGGATACCACAAAATCTTATGTTATACTTAATGAAAATATAAATAAACTCTAAGTGTTAGTCAATCTATCGTTTTACGAATTCTCCAAAACTAATTTCAACGATCCAAACCGTCAAAATTGTTTGTATATGCTTGGAGATCACATCAACAAAAAATCACAAAAAAAAAACATTCAGAGATCAAGTAACGGGACAAAGCTTTTCAACGGTTATAAACGAAAAATCACGATTTAACGGTTATTTTAACTCCGATTTTGATGATTTTTTATAACTACACTCCTTGACCCTATATGAATACATTGAATGAATTCGATCTTCAATTTAAAATATTTACACAAGTGGATACCACAAAATCTTATGTTATACTTAATAAAAGTATAAATAAACTCTAAGTGTTAGTCAATCTATCGTTTTACGAATTCTCCAAAACTAATTTCAACGATCCAAACCGTCAAAATTGTTTGTATATGCTTGGAGATCACATCAGCAAAAAATCACAAAAAAAAAACATTCAAAGATCAAGTAACGGGACAAAGCTTTTCAACGGTTATAAACGAAAAATCACGTTTTGACGGTTATTTTAACTCCGATTTTGATGATTTTTTATAACTACACTCCTTGACCCTATATGAATACAATGAATGAATTCGATCTTCAATTTAAAATATTTACACAAGTGGAATTTATATACTTAATAAAAGTATGAATCAACTATAATATTAATAATTATATACATTTAATATTTGTAATAGATTAGTAGTGTATGTATTATTTTTTTTATTAGGCTTTCATTTTCGAGTGTAGATATAGTACTTGAACGAGAAATGTTTTAATGTTTTCAAGTAATATTTATGTCGCAATGTGTGGTATGTGCAAATTGTAAAAAAATATATTTTTTTCTTAACGGGTCATAACGGGTCGGGTCACTTTACCCGTTGGGTAAAGTGACACGACCTGTTAAGGACCCGTTAAGATAACGGGTGTGACACGACACGACCCGTTAAGATAACAGGTGTTACACGAAAACGACACGAACACGACAGACACAACCCGTTTGCCAGGCCTACTCTCAACCACATAACAATATTTTAAAATTTCATAAATCATGGCATAATATGCATAAATCAATTTAAAAGCATTTGTGGAAACTATAAAGTTTATACACACACACACACACATGAAAACAAAATGCCTACTCATTGATATGTCGATGGATCGTAACCCCTTAGCCTCAATTATCCTCGTACGTCCTCAGGATAAGTTTTCCCTATATGCAAAACAACTAATAATAATTACTTAATTGACACATATACGAAAAGCTAGGAAAAACTCCTCATAGCTTGCTCAAACAGAAGGTTTGAATATACAAAAACGTTCTACCCGAAATCATGGACCCGCACATGTCAACCACTCGCCAGCCGGAGGTCGGATGTGCCCTCACGCGGCACACAACCCATGGCCACACGCACGACCACTCGTTGGCACGTGCCTAGTAGAGACTAAAAGAAGACAGAGAATATTCTGTCAAAGTTGGCGGAATATTCCGTTAAATAGTAAAGGAATCTAACGCCATTAGAATATTGCATAAACTTTGACAGAATATTCTTTGTCTTTTTCGGTGATCCTGGCCGTCCGCTGCAGTCTGGCTTCGTCGGATTCTAGAAAATTTTCAAACTCATATAACTTCTTCATTTTTCAACCGTTTTTGACCAACTTTATATGGAAATGAAGATCTTGAGGAGAAGAACAAGATTATACCTTTCGAAAGCCCAAAACTGGACCAAAAATGGCCTGAAAAAGCCTTGCGAGTCTGGGCCTAAAACTCGACTCCTTGAAACTATTCTTCTCGACGTTTTCTTCACTCCAAACTTAGCCTAGGGGCTCTAAGGAGTTGTGTGGATGCTTCCACAACCTTCAAAACGTCGTAACTCGGCCGGGATCACATTGAAGCAAATTCGTCCAAGTTGGAGCTTTCGGGTTGGTGAGTCAAAACTCAACCACTTCAAGATCGGCTTGTACGGTTGGGTTTGTGAGGATGAGAGGATCACAATGGTGATATTTTTAAGTTCGATTTGTGAGTGTTTGATGAAGGTCCTTGCAGTTGCAGAGAAGAGGGAGGTATGGGTGAAAGAGAGAGGAAGAAGATGAGAGAGAGAGACTGACAACTTTTCTAATTGGTGGAAAAGTAAGGGAAGTTGTTTGGTTGGGTGAGAAAATTGAGGAGTGAAAATTGATTGGTGAGGGAGATGGGTACACGAGACTGGTTTTAGAAAGGAAAAGTGATAAGGTTTTTCAAATTTTGGCACAGTAAATCGTACACAGAAATCCGCCTCCTTATCAATAATAGTGTTTCCAACACTGATAAATTAACACATGCGTGTACCACTCCACCTATTGTTAACATACTTTAACGTAATGTAACTTTTTTGTTACAGATCCGATTCGGGTCTAAGGGGTGGGAGTGTGGGCTAAGCCTCATAGTGGACTAGCCATAATAATTTGGCTCGAATTCATCTTCTACGAGAATCGAACCTAAGACCTCTCACTTATAAGTGAAGAGGAATATCATTAGGCCGTAGTATTAAGTGGCCATGGTGAAATGATGTTATGTTGTTATTAAAGGAGGAATGGTGTTGGAACAGAAAAATTAAGGTCCTCCAATTCTCCAACTAGTAATCTTATCACCACATTGAGAAGCACATATGACACCATCTTCGATTATAACTGATGAGGAAAGACGGAGGTTGTACCTGGAAAAGACATTTCGAAGCTCAAGTTAGTGAGTGTTTTAAATTATTCAAGTGAAATTCAAAGTCACCGTGTACCGACATTTCATATGCCTATTATGTATGTGACATAATTGATTTTTATCATGGGGGCCTTCTAGTCTTGGGCTCCAAGTGCCATGTCCCTTGAATTTCTCCATAACCAACAAGTTATTCCACCATGACATCTTGCTTGCATGACTGTAGCTCTACTTCCCCGAGTTTAGGGTAGTAGTGGATTGATAAGTTGAGGAGTAAAATTTTCTCCCACAAATGCCTTGCTATATGTGTTGCATGTCAGTTTGCTCTTGTGATTTGTGAAATAGCATGTATGGCCTAAAAGCCCAACGACAGGTTTTATGTAGCAAAGGAATGCAAAGGGTGTCCTAGGTAGGGTGTGGATTTTTCGGCGAGGTCTAAAGAGCTGATAGGCCGGACCCCAGATTATCTCTAACTTTGTGATTCTTCTTCTTAATTGTAAGACGTTTCTCTAATTAACTAGAGTATAGTTATCAAACTCGTTATTCATAAGAGTTGAATTCGAGATTTTTTTACATACATATTGAGTTGAATAGTATCACATGTTTTATTCTTATTTATATTGAAGGAATTTATACAAAATACCAGCAAATAAATACAAACGATAAGGACCTAGCTGGATTTGTTTTATTTTGATATGAGGGCTGGTAAGAATTTAATTAAGAATAATGCTACATACGCTCCCACCTTCCTGACCACATTTGTAAAGGAAATAGATTTTCTCTGGATCCCTTCCACCAAATCTACCAAATCCACTAATCCAGGCCCTTGAAATTTGATCCAATGGCTAAAGTTATTATAACTTTTAAAGAGGGCCCCTATTTTTAGCCGTTGGATTAAATTTCAAGGGCCTGGATTGATGGATTCGGTGGAAGGGATCCGGAGAAGATCTCTTTCCATTTGTAAAAGCATCTCCAGTGTGAGATGCAAAATTCTTTTGATATGGGCATTTTATATTCTTTTGTTGGAAAGCTCTTCAGTGGACAAATTTTAAGAGGCGTAAAATGCCTATTTTGGCCGAAAATTTTAAAACATATATCATTTTTGTTTAAGGTGATTTTCATACACTCCTCTTTATTTATGGTCATCGGATTGAATAAATCAAATGGATTCTACTTGTCAGGATTAAACATGGATGTGTAAGAGGCTAAAAAGAGTGAAAATCGAATTTTTTTTTTTAATCTTTAGAAGAGTTCAAAAGATAAAAGTAAATGATGTTCCTAATTAACATCTCCCCCATTGAAGTAAAATTCACATTTTACATCTCCCAAAAATGTAAATTAAATGTAAATAGGATGCAAATGTGATTTTTATATTTAAAATTTGCATCTCCTAATTGAAGTTGCTCTAATAGAGATGGACCTAAGTTATGTATGTCGTACCCACTTGGATTAAAGATGTGATTAGTAAGGTAGTCGATAAATCCTGCTTTTTAGCAACGCCTTAATGTTGTTTGAGTCTTTTTGATGTTATTGGAGTCTTTTTTTATTACTATGTTGGTTTTCTATATGGGTTCTAATTGGATAATCATATGGATTGTTACTCTATAATAGTGGCTTTTACTCTCATAGAAGGATATGCTTATTGTTGCACTAAGAGCCTATTATTAATTAAGCATTGAGCTTTCTAACAGATCGAGGAGAATGATCGTTGTTTGGATCGATCATGCGTCTTCATCTTCATTGATCTCTACAGGTTTGGTTCTAGTTCATTCTTTGTTCATGTTATGTTATAAATGATTATCGTAGTTATGATTTGTTGACTCAATCTTCATCTTGTGAAAGTTATTTTGATTTACAAACTTGTCATGTAGGAAAGTGAAGTTTAAAACCTTCAAAGTAGAAATGAATACTGTTAGACTATATTATATTATTTGAGTTGAAACCAAATATATTATTTGATGAGTGCTGTCCAATGGGTAGGAAACCTCCAAATCTTCTGTACGTACCTTGACGAAGGCACCATATTCAAGTTTGATTGGAGCCCCCTAAAGTTTATATAGTGGGACCATTTCTCTTATAATCATTATCAACTTTAGGAAAATGGTGGAGAGATAATGATTTTAGTATTTTGTAGACCATATGATGTGGCTGTTGATAATTAGATTCTTTCTTTAATGATTTTAAAAAAAAATCCAACCATTACCTGTCACATCATATGATAAAAAAAAATATATAATTTTAGTAGACAATATCTTTAGCCTTACTCTCAACTTTATTTGAAGAGAATAAGCGTGTGGAATGGTGGAATGGTGGAAAGTGGAACAAGAAAATGTATACATGTAGAACATATAAAGCAAGAAAAAAGAAGGGGGTAATGGGTTCTTGTCAAAATCTTAGATATCTTTCATTCACCAGTCTCTATAGATTTGTAGGGCAACTTCTCTAATTTTGCCTTTGCTCTAAGTCGTCGGGAAAGATTCAAAATGTTTCCTCTTTTTTGTTATTTTGCATAAGATCGACTATAAAAACAGGATGCTACCCAATGTTAGATAGGCTGGCTAGTTAGCTATAGGGACTCATATTCCTTGAAGATGTGTCCATTTTCCTAAGAATATTTGTTTAAATTAGGCAAACCACCTGGCATTCTGTCCTTTTTCAAGGTATTATTTATAGTCACACATATACATATACATACATACATACATACATATATATATATATACATATATATATATATATATATATGCTTGCATGGCAGGAATATTATCCAAGTCTTCCACTATATTTATAAACTTTGGATTTTAACCCATAATACGGTCAAGAATGTTGCTATGTCGGCATAATGCTGCGAAACATCTTTTCTGATAGAGCTTTTACTCCATATTCCTGACTAAATATAGCTTGCAAAGAAAATAGGGTGTATCTTTGCTCATCCCTTAAACTTGGGATAATGCTTGTTGAGAGTATAAATCAGACATCGAAGAAAGAAGAAATTTTACCTGTGTTTATAAGTAACAGATTTACTTTGTATATTGCCGATTGATTTTATGGTAAAACCTCAACTTATTCATGGTATCAAAGCTGGTTGTCCCACGAGTGAAGCCCAAGGGTCACACTTGCTCAACGTTACCCTATTTGTGTTATCCACATATTAGACTTGAAAATTTGCCACACGTAAAGGGGGCATGTTGAGAGACATGTTTAGAAGTAATCGGACTATTCTTTAGATTACTAATTAGTTTTATGGTGGAATATCAACTTCTTCAATGCTAATCCCACAGGAGTGAAAAATGCAGTAAAGAAAATCTCTGAGGCTTGACCAAATCCACTAAATCCGTTTTCAAAGTTTCGGAAGAGAACGAATCGCTACTAATTAAATTTGTTTTTGGCCTTGAGAAAATATTAATTTGGTAATATTAGTGGAAAGGGATGAGATAGAGACATAATCCTGGAGAGAGATGCTTGCAGCTAAAATACTCAATCATATGCAGTAAATACAACATTCATGACCAGATTCCTTCCTAACTAAAATGAATATGATAGCTGATGCCATTATGCTGGCAAAAGTTTAATATAAATAATATTTTTGGTTCATTTGTCAATAAATCGCTTGTCATCTTTAAGAAAAGAAAAAAAGGAAAACATATGCTGATGCTTAATAAATAGCTGAAAAGATATAAAGTTGGGTACTAATAATGTTCTAATTAACATTTTAACATGCTTTTTATGTTACCAGAATATAAAAAGCCTTGGGGTAAATCTGATATAAAAGTTAAAGAAGTCAGACTACTTCAACAGTATTTGCATTAACAGTTTACATAAGCAAATACGTGATCGAGGAACATTAACAACTTGCGTTGCGCACATGAAACACACAAGGACCAGACGTTCGTAATAGTACACCTCTCGGAGACGTCGATTTGTTTATTAATTATATGGGATAAGTGTTAACTTTTCAAATAGATATCATGGACTATCATTTTAACTTATTTCTTGTAAAATAATAAAGAATGAGAACATAATAACTATTTTGAAGTGTTAATTATAGTTTCTAATTATGTAGCTTTTACGTTACTTATAATTAAAACCTAACACATAAATGATTTTGTTCTTGTTACATTTTCAAAAGTGATTGATGTATGTACTTTCGGTACAAATAATAGTTCAACGAGAGAGCTGTAAAACCACAATCATATACGAAAATTTTGCGTGATTCACTGAATTTGAAATTGAACAGAGTTTCGGCCTATTGCTCGTTTTACATTTCAATCTATATGGAGATTACATTTTATGTAGGCTTGATAGCCCAGAGGAAATGTGAAGGTGAAACCAAGAAAAGACCCTAAAATGTACTGAAGGGGCTTTTATATGATATGGGTTTGCTCGAAACCATTGTATAAACAAACAAGTGTACGAAAAATATCCCTCTCAAAATTCAAACAAATACATGTGTGCCGGAAATTCTTGTCTATATCATTTCTAGGAGAAATGTTTTCCTGCAACCAAGCATTATTGTCACTTGGCAAGCTATTATTAGACAAATGATTCACTTTTTGAACACGTGACTAACATTGATTAAGCGAACGGAACCACCGAAATTATGTATTGATTGCAGGAGAATATCTCTCAAATCATAGTATGCTAACACAATAATAAGGGTTAATTTCAAGCAAAATGAGCAACTTTAAGCTAAAATTAATATTAACTTAGGCCACCCAACATGCGGCGTAATGACAATGATGTTCGATACGTAGTAAAGGTTGTGAGCAAACTCATTCTCAAAATTTTGACTCAGAATGAGAAATATTAAGATTCCAAAGAAAAGAAAACCATATATTGAGTGAGCCAATTTTGTCCATAATTAACTCAATCATTTGAATGAAAAGTCACAAACATCACAGTCAATTCACGTTCTGTACATAAATAATTATGAGAGAGGATCCTCGTTGGATCCTCTTTGTGAGGATTTCGGAAATCCTCCAATCATATCTTTTCATTATATATCGTTTGATCAGTTTTTGTCAGGTACTGTTTATATTTAATTTTATATAAAAAAATTTACAATGATTTCTAATCGCACGATGTACGATAAACAGATGTAATTGGAGAATATTTAGGTTCCTCACAAAGAGGCTCCTCGAATAATTATTATTATCACGTGATCTCAACTCTTATCCAGTAAAAAATTTGCGGATCCAGGATGCTCTTTGTCCCTTTTTCTTAACGTATAATTTTTTGAAGAGTTTTATATTATTAGAGCTGCATTCAAAGTCTAAAGACCAAAGGAGAACTTCCTTCTGTGGGAATTCCTCGTCAAAAGCTTTACAAAGTCTAAAGACCAAAAGGAATGTGAATCTTTTTAGTAGCTAGTTACATTCACGTTCTTTTATTTTTTTTTTTGGTGGTAGCATACTTTGAATATGGCTATTAAGGCTTATAAAGAAAAAGAGAGTGAATGATCAAGCCAAAGCAAACGTTTCCAGGTAATTTATTTGTGTGCAATCCTTGCATACAAGAGAAAGAGAGTTCCATCAAATTCCTTTACAATTAAAGTTTAATTCATCACTAAATAAACTAGTATTTTCTACTTGGATTGAGGTGAGCTAGTGGCTTACCTCAAACCTTACGGATGATTTGTAGGTTGGTGTTCTTACCTTTTGTTTAAGCTCAGTTGTACATGGTGGGTGAGTACTCTTTTCCCTTAACTGGATATTTCTCTTTCTAGGGTTTTTTATCTAAAGGTTTTAACGAGGCCACTCCTTGAGTACTCACTCTTATTTTATTTTGAAGGAAAATAAATGCTTAAAGAGAGAAACCTGTCTAGCATATTTGTTCTCAATTCAATCATATATATAAGAAGTATTTCTAGCAGCAGCAGGCAAGAAACTGTTCCAAATATGAGTACTTTAAATGGAGGGAAACCTTTAAGGGAAGGGATCCTCATTTTTTTATAAAATTGGGGATTAGTTGTGGAGTCCATACCACATTGAACTTTAATGATCCAAGCCTTCTATTTTTCAAGTTGCAACTCATAAATCATCCTTACAAAATATTAGCCAAATTGGAAATATTTAAGACATCTAATTGGGTTCAAAGAAATTAACGAATACTTTGTTATATAAAGAACAATGAAATTTTATCTTGCTAATTAAATAGGCAAATGATTTCGGATTGAATTGAATTTTTACAAGGATGATCTATGAATCGAGACTTACAAAATAGACTGTTCACATCGTTGAAGTTCAATGTGAAGTGGGCCCCACACTTAATCCCCATTTTTTTCAAAAAATGGGGGTCCCTTTGCATAAAGGGCCTGATATATCCTAAATTTATAATAGTACTAGCAAGAAAGTTCACCTCTCGATAGACATGCATGTGCCCATTGATGAAGCTACATATGGGCAAAGAGGAGCGGCAGCCCCTTGGTCCCCAGAAATCACCATTGAGAGTGAGGATTCTGTCCCTTTGACTGCCCCCAGAATCTGCTTTTGTGCTTCTACGTTTTATGCTTTGCTGCTTTTGCATTATATTTTTTTTAGACACCCAGGAAAAAACAATGTCATATAGTGTTCAAGTTCTATAAGGCTTTCTTTTAAGGCCATTATGCACCACAACCGGTATATGATGTTCAAGAGATATTTTTGTAAACACGAAAATTCTATAACGAGTGAAACGAGAACACGTGTGCAAAGTAGATTTGTATTGATGAATTTGTAGGGTTACAATCTCTATTTACAATTTTCCTCTAATTTCGTTTTCAAATTTGATGTAGATGCGTAGGTTGTTGATCCAAGGGTCGCGATGACTTGATCTCGGGCGAATGATTGAATGATTGCTTCAAGTTTTGAGCTTGAAACAATGTGTGGATAGTCTTCACCACTAGGTTTGTGTATGACCTGCGGCAAAGGTGATGTTGATGTGGGATTTTGTTGATTCAAGGGTCTTGGTGACTTGATCTTGAATCGAACATCGTTACAAGTTTTAAGCTTGCAACAAAGTCTTGAAGGAATCGGCACAAGTGCTTGTTGATTCTTCAAGGGAATGTTTCAGCTTTGCTCAGAAGAAAACTTTGGCTTTGGTTGTATGTTCTTCAAAGAGAGCTTTGGTAGTGTATTAGTCTTCAAAGATTTGGCAGAGGTTCTCCTTTTGTGAGAATTTCGGCCCTTCAATGTAGAAATTGTCGACCCTTATGCTTGTCTAAGGACTTTGTATTTATAGACTTCTCAAAGCTTGCCTTTGGATGATTTTTTGTGTCTTGATTCATCCATGGGAGAATTTAGGCATGTTTTGTGTCTTAATTTCAACCATTTTCCCTTGCTTGGCCAAAATCTATGGGGCTTTCTTGCCTATTTTGCGAACAATCTTCAATTCTTGCTTGTTTTGTGAAGATGCTTTAGCTTTCTTTCCGGTTTTGGGAGCAATTTGGGCCCCTTGCTGATTTTAAGGAGATTTCTTCCCCTTTGCCGCATTTTAGGAATGCTTTTGAGCTTCCTTTGCTTGATTTGTGCCACATCTCATTGATGACTTGTTCATTTGTGACGAGTCATATGCCACGCGGAGCTTTGTGATGCATAATTTGCATGCAACGAAATTTACATGTCTAGAATTTCAATGCAATGTTGAGTGAGGGAATAGAGCCTAATAAACATACTAACAAATTATATAGTCACCCAGTCATGCCCACAAGGTGCTTGACGAAACGTTTCACAGAACCGTCTCTCTCTGAAATGCCACGCTTAGGAGCTACTGTAGAGAGAATTGATGGGAAGATACCTTGTATCTCTTCCATAACATGATATCTCAGTCAAGAGGTAACAATGGAAAGTCCGATAATTTCACCATTCCCATTGCTCTAAAGGCATGTGCGAGGCTAAGGAACTCACATATGAGTTGGGTTTGTGAAGAAACATGACAAGGTTGTATTGAACATGTTGGTGGGTTCTGCGTTGATTGAATGTGAGAAATGGGTGGGGCTGTGAAAGTGTTTGACGAGTTTCGCAACCAAATGTGTTTTTGTGGAATGTGACAAAAGAAGGTAGAAGCTTCTACCTTTTTATACCCTTACCTCCCCTTACCACCGATAATTCTTGACTTCGTAATTGCATGAGCCTAAAAATTTTGGAAAAAAGAAGATCCCTCACTTTATATTTGAATTAAATTCATTTCTTGATTACAAGAGCAAGATATTACCCTTTGGGAGACAACCTCCTTGTTATAAATGACTCAATGAGTTCTTTTTATATACGAAAATGAGTCATTTCTTGCCTTATTATGCACCATGTCGAGTTCTATAGTAGAATTTATGTGGGGCTAGTCTCACAGTAATGAATAAATGGAGAAGAAAAAACAAAAGAAGAGTTAAATTAAGAAACCTAATCATTAACTAATTAAAAATAAATAAAATCAATGCACGCAAGGCTTGACGTAGTGTGCTCGAGGTTTGTCCGACTGAGCTCCTCATTAAAAGGTAATGAAAATATTATTACATTTTTCTGGAGAATATATAATATGAAATCAGCAAACCTAGCTTACTATTATAATGATTTAATTAACGATTAAAAAAATTACTTGTTATGAGAAGGTATTAAGGTAAGATTCCTCCCTGACCTCTTTGATACAGCCAAAGGTCTAGGAAGGCTAAAACAAATTCAGACGAGTATAATGCTTCACTTACCATCTATTTGTAGTATTATTTATGTCATCTCTTTAATAGAGATACAACTTACCAATACATATGCATCCTAAAAACATATAAGATGCTTCTACACATACAAAAATACCTCAAAAATTCCTCAAAAACATGTATGTTTCAAAACCCGATTTTCAATTTCCGAGGAATGGTTGACATTGATCGATCCAAAATCCATAATCTTAGTTAATTAATTAAACTAATAATACCCATTGCATCAGACACATCGATTACCCTCAGAGAACAAATTGTCAGTCTCCTATGCTGTTCCGTGTTGGTCGCCGCAAAAATGTTCGTAATTTTGTATCAGAAACTAGTTAATACATGATACCAATTAACAAGTTATAATGTGATTAATTAAGTGTCCAATACTGTCTGTCAGGAACCCTACGAAAACAATTTCTTCTCCTATTCAATGCCATTACCAGTGCATGCTACCACTCGATTACAAATTAGGAAGGCTATCTCTAGTTTGGAGTCTTTTGTTTGACTTGGAAAGTAGAGAAATCCCAAGATGGTCATACATGTTTTTGTTTTTCGAACTTGCTGAAATTACAGCAAGGATCGTCTAGAGATCTTTACAGACATACAATTGTAGTACTTAAATGTTAGAATGGGTGAGGAAAGTGTAAAATCCATGGTTATATTGATGTCCAAGTTCATCCAGCGTATTAGCCGCCATATTGGCTTTACAAAGATATGCACGAAAGCTAATGCTAGAAAGACTAAATTTGCACATCAAATTTTGTAAACCAAATGACTTGGAAGTTGATGATTTGATTATAACTTAAGTGTTGATTAATGTGTTTATTTCTTGTTGGTGACACATCATTCAATTTACAGATTTAGCTTACAAATTTAGTTTCCCTAACATTACCTATGCATAATCATATTTGTGAAAATTTAAACCTGAGATGAATGATGTCTTCAATAATTAACTTAATTCTCCAATGAAGCTGGTCTTTGCCATTGATAATGTTGATGATGGACCTGTGAATCACCTTTCACCTGAACACGAGTGATACGTACCCAGTTTTGATGCCCAGAGAATGCTCTGTTTAAGACATGCAGCTACTACGCAAAACTGAAGCACAACCAGAGGGACTTGCTCCTACAGCTATTCTTGACCGTACATATTTCTTATAAATTCAATAGGGGAAGGGACCAACCAATTTCCCTAGTAGCTAGCTTTTCTGTTTAATGCATCTATTGCGAATATAGTTAGCTTGCCAGAAGTGGACTAAATATTTCTTAATGTATGTATTAATATCTTCATTGCATTAGGTATGTTTTGCTCAAACAAAGCCTTAATTAATTGATTATAAATTTTCCAACAAGCAGTGATGAACTTTTCTATTAAGAAAAGGTGAGAGATGTGCCATTTATTTCTTTGATTCCAAATAGTGGGATATATAAAGCAAATTGAAAACACTACATCAGGCTAAGACAATGAAGATCCAACTCACTAGGATGCTCTCTTATAATGTAAGATATTTAGTCCAGAGTGCATTTCTAAGCATATTCTGGATTATTACCAAGACTATGGACCCCGAATCCCTTCTAGTCGTTGTTAGGTTTTATGGGTCATGGCGTCAAGGTCCCAAGGTGTTGGTTGGTTTGAGAGTTTTGACAGTCTGTTAATGAAAGAGGAGGCACTTGCCCACCGAAAAGAGAAGGAAGAAAAAGCAAAAAAAGGTTTTAAAGAAAAGGGTTAGGGCCCCAAATTTGTCTAAGGAGAGGCATAGATGGTTGACTGTTGACTTTAGAAATTATAATGCCTACATGGCGCGTAAGCCGAGTAACTACTAAGTTAACTACGTCCTTATGTTGATGTGGGCGTGCCAACTCTAGATTAAAACCTTTAAGCGGCTGAGGATGTGATGATGATGTGGGCGTGCCAATTCGCTACCTAAAACCTGAAGCCAAGGTTATGTTTTCTGCTACGAAATTCAATCTTCTGCAATAGGTTCGGCTGCTTCAACTATATTTGTGAAAATATAGGTGTGCCGAATCGGTATGAGGTTGTAGGGACAAAGATACTCAAATGAGATAAGTGTATTTACGGTAAATGTGGTTTGTCCGTCTGAATGTTGAACTTTGAAGTGCACTTGTGAGTAACCAATCATAGAACACCTTACTTCGTCGGGAAAGCTGGTGAAGTGACCTTGTTCGTCAAAAAAATCGTACACTCTTCACCGGCTGAGATTTGGATAAGTAACTAATCGAACTAGAAGTAGTGTTGTTTAACCAAACTGAAGGTACTCCTAGACTGATTGATTCTACGACTCCAATAATGTTCACCCGAGCAGAATATGTTGCCGGTTTGTCAACACAGTGATGTTCAATTGAGCTGAATGTGTGTTGATGGAAAGGTTAGTGAAGCAGTTAATATTTTGTTAGGGTATGAGAATGTTTTGTGTTGAATGAGGGTTTCTGGAGTGTTTGTTTGTGTGTTGAGTTGAAGGTCCTCTCTATGTTGCAAAACCCTTACCTTTACAGAGTGAATTTTTTTTTTTTCATATGCCTTGGCCACCAATCCGTAAATTGTACCCATCTTTAAAACAATAATATTATAACAATGCCCATCTTACCTTCATATGCCACCGTCGACACAAATTTTTGTCTTAATCTTCTTATGCACCTACACCAAAGCTCCTCCAAAACTCTATAAATACACATCCATTTGTTCATTAATGCATTAAATAATTCAATTTTCTCAACGTTTTTTTGTCTAGAATTTGAATTTTTTACATCAAAATGTTCGTAAAAATAAAACAAGATAGATTAAAAAAATAACCAATTACAAAATTATTAGCAAAAAAAAAAAAAAAAAAAACAATGAAGTACAAAAGTTTAACAAATTAAAAAGTTGGGGTGAAACTATGGGTCCCTTACCGTTGGAGGAAAAAACTATCTAACCTCATATGTATACGTGAATAGTTGAAATACGAGACTAAATTTTTATATTGGGTAAATTACACTTTCATACCTCAGGTTTGGGGTCTATTTCAATTCCTTACAACATCTTTAAAACATTTCACTTTCATACCTTAAGTACTATTTTATTTCAAAATAATACCTCCGTTACATTTTCCATCCATTGATCTGTTAAATGCTGACGTGGTTGCCAAATGTCTACCACATGGCAAATAAAATATTTTTTTATTTTTTTTTAAAAACCTGAATTTTCTCAAAAAAAAGAAAAAAAATTGAAAAAAAATAGAATAAAATAAAAACCCAGAAATCCCCTTCCCCCTTCGTCTTCCCCACCCCACAGACCCTCTCTCTAATCACTTTCTTCCACTTCTCCCTCTACCTCACCTCCCGCCACCACTCCCAACCCTAGAAGGCCCAGCCCAAGCCCGCCGCCGCCATCCAGCTGGGTCGCCATGGCCTACAACAATCTCTCCCTTCTCATCTTCGTTCTTCACCTTCTCACATGAACGATCTGCCCAGCAAGTTCACCATTCCATCGTCCGATAGCTTCAACCCAAAACCCAGAAATCAAATTTCGTAATTTCCAGAAACCCAAAATTCAAATTTTTGATTATTCGGATTGCAAAAAAAGCCAAAAGTGCTTCCTGTGTAGGAATCGCAAGGGTCGAGCTCCAAGGAAGAGCCGCCGGCGAACAAGCCCTTTTGGGGATCGATAAAGGAGTGAGCTTTATCTAAGTTCATCTAATCCTGCCATTTGGGGATGATGGATTGATCAAATTTTGGTTCGACTTGATTTGTATTTGGTGATTTGAATTTTTGTGGCTGTTCATCTTCCTATCAAATTCGATGGCGATGGAAGTTCTTCATCCTTCCCATCGCTGAGAATGTGAAGAATGAAGATGAGAAGGGAGAGATTGCTGCAGGCGATGGCAACCCGGCTGGACGACTATGGCAAGCTTGGGTTGGGCCATCTATGGGGTGGGGAAAATGAAGGGGAAAAGGGATTTATGGGTTTTTTTTTTTTAATTAATTAATTAATTACTATTTTAATATTTTATTAAATGTTCAGCCACGTGGCACAAATGTGACAGCCATGTCAGCATAAATGGGGACCTCATATTTGCCACGTCATCACTTAACGGTTAACTTAACAGATTTTCTAACAGAGGTATGAAATTTAAATAAAATGATAACTAAATTTATGAAATTGAAATGTTTTAAAGATGTTGTAAGGAATTGAAATTGACCCCAAACCTGAGAGGGTAAAATGTAATTTACCCTTTTATATTTTAGCCCCTTGGGTTGGAGATAGCCTTTAGCTTATCACAGATTGACAAGTGTGCAATAATTTTTTTTGTTTTTTTTATGACATGTCAAAAGATGGATGGGTTCAGAATACCAAGTCTGGTAAAGTAATTGAGTGTAATCTAGGGGATGAATTGGATACCAAAAGATGGATGGGTTCAGAATACCAAGTCTGGTAAAGTAATTGAGTGTAATCCAAACAAGAAAACAATTTGTTCAGGATATGCCAAGGAGATTTAATCCAAATGGGACTACCTTGGCACTAGGTAAAAGTTGCCACTATAAATAGAAGATGATGTGCAACGTTCAAAGCCTCTTCAAATCAACATACAAATTCACCTTGAGCAAACTCTGGCTCTAAGAAAACCCTCTCATCTTTGAGAAAACACTGACCTTTCTAACTTCATCAAACACATCTTTAGCTACGCTTAATAACATTGTGGTTGGCAACTGGCGACACCTTCAGTTAGGATTAACAACACTAGAGCCATAAAATCAAGCAACCAAAGAACATCTTCAGTTAGGTTTAACAACACTGCTTTGAGACCGATTGGTTATTGATCCAAGTCTCAGTCAGCAAGGAATCTTTGAGTCCTTGTTAGGAAAGGTCACTTTATTAGCCTTCTCGGAAAAGTGAAGTGTTACTAGGTTACATTATTTGACACTTTGAAAGCCAAACCTATTTTATGATTGGATATTCACAACTACATTTCAGAGTTCGACATTTCGACGGCCGAACCACATTTACAACCAAGACACTTATCACTTTTGAGTATTTATGTTTACAGTCTGGTATCGATTCAATGCATTTATATTTGCACAAATATAATTATAGAAAATGAGCTCAATGCTGACGATTCATGAACTTCAAAGAAACTAGCAGCCTTCTCTTCAGGCTCTAGAACCCAGAGGTTGAGGCGAGTTCCTTCCTCGACTATAGTCGTAGCGCATTTAACATCACCACCACCATATTCATTCACTCACCAACTGAGCTCGGTGGTCAAGTTGGCACACCCCGCATTTAACCAAAAGACGTAGTTAGCTCATTAGTTATTCAGCCTATGTGCCACGTAGGCTAAATAGTTTTTAGAGTCAACATTTTGGTACACCCAGTGGGACTTAATCCTAAATAACTATGAAGTTCATGACCATCAAAACATGCAGCATCAAGAAAAAGTCAATGATGGGAAAAGTAACCGAAAATCAAACATTCGTGAACCAAATGGTAATACCCACAATTACAAAAACGGCACAAGACCCACATGTTGTCGTCACTCTTGAATCTGCACATGCCAAGAAGTGGAAATTAATCTCGACGGGCAGAGACATTCGGCTACGGTTATCACTCAGATCACTCAGCTTGCCGACGTCAGCCTTCCAGGAGGAATACTTGAGGAATGCGCCAACGATGATGATGACACATCAAATGTTCTACCAAAAAACATTTTTTTGGCGTAAACTTCAAGAACATACTCGACATCTTAAGATCATCCTTGAGCGTGAGATTGGCAACTTGATTCTCAAACAAGAACAGGCAAATTCTTGCCACCAGTGGATCATCCTTGATCCGATGAATCTTCAGCCCAATACCTATATAGATTCAAAGTAGCTAATAATTGGTGTCGAGTACGCTTTCCCAAGGCTTAGTATGTGTGGATAACTCAGAATAGCTTGAATATGGAGTTATAGAAAAAGTTCCTTGGCATGAACTTTTGGGATACGTATGAGTTGGTCAAACATGTGGAACAATATGACTCTTTGCTTAGGAAAGAAAACAATAAAAAGACCTCATCATAAGGGATTTTGTACAAAAATCCAAGTGTGAGTTATTCTTCGGCCAACGATACTAAGGCTCATAAGGCTCAATATGCTAGTGTTGATGCAGTCAAAATTGTGATCGATAAACCATTTGTGTACAAGGCATTAACTCATGCTAACACTAAGGATACAAAAACTCATACTGCTTTAGGCGAAGCTGTGATAAAGACATCAAAGGTTTATACTTTTAATAATACTAAGGCCGATGCGATTTTTGACCAGCTCTTGGCAACCAAGATAATTAAGCTTTAACCCGGGCATAATATACCCAAAGCTAAAGACCTAAAAGGCAAAGTATATTGCAAGTATCCCGACTTTAGCAAAAACCCGACCAACAACTATGATGTTCAGAGATGCCATCCAGACTTGGATAGATAATGGAAAGTTAAAATTTCCTAAGAAAACCCAAGTATTGATTGACATAAACCCATTCCCGGATGCAACAGTAAACATGGTCGATGTTCACCTATCGAAGAAACATTTGCAAAAAATAATAAGGGAGTTTATCAAGCAGTGGGCAAGATCAAACAAAGCTTAACAAACAAAATGACCATTTTAGATTTGGAAGTTGGACATTCAAACGCGATGTCCGGAGATGATGATGTATTTATGGCCATTCTCCCAGATGATTCAGCCATCGAAGAATCTATGATTGATCCTAACAACAGAAAAAGCCATTCTCCCAGGGATTCTTTATGGCATGTGGACATGTTATTTTGAATTTGGGGTAATCTCAACAAAACCTAGAAGGCGTATCAGCCACCGGATCTGACGGTGCGCACATCAGAGTCGTAGAAAGTTTGTTATTGGTGAGATCGCTTACAACCAATCCCACCACCCTAGGCTGCTGACTCGCATGAAGTCGTGTAAGTTGGCCTTAGCTACTGGTTTTCACGTGAGCTGGCCTTTGCTGCTGGTCTTCACGTGGGCTTCTCTCCACTTACAACATTATCCTTCTGGGCTAGGTACCAATCTTAAATTCCCACCCTTGCAAACCCAAAATCCCAAAATTCCCACCCCAAAATTCACCTCTTGGAGAAGAATTAGACCCAAATTTTGAGTTTTGTTTGTTTCTCACCTCTCCTTAGTGACAACCCAAAAGGCCATGATCTATTAAATCCCTATACGAAAGATCTAGCTATTAGTCCTTCGGACTGTCAGTAGTACGTACCATGAAAATTAATCGGAAGTTCGGCTGCAACGGTACCTTATCACTCAACGACATGAGTTTTATACAAAGATCTAACTTTGCAAAGATCCATTAGATTCCTAAATGAAAATCCAACTATTGGTTTTCTGGACTGATACGTACCATGAAAAAAAGAAGGTATAATAAGACTTCAAATTCTAAAAAAAAAAAAGTAGCTAAATATTATCCAATACTAAATAGTAATGCTAAGGAGACTAAATGATAATGTTGGGTGTTTAATATTTGGATAACGCTGGAGACCAAATTTTTAAACCAAATTTGCAAAACAAATTATGTGTCACTAATAGGAAATAAGCATGTTATCAACACTTAAGTAATAATCCAATTATCAACATCCACATCATTTGGTTTACATAATTTCGTTTAAAATTTTGATCTTCTTAGCATTACCCATAATTTTTATAGTTAAATGATCATGACTCTTTGGTGACTGAACGAAACAAATAAAGACTGAATGTGGAGAAAATTGGAGACAATTATTCTACACCATAGGATGTGGAAATCAGTGTACAATCATGGTGCGTGTGGGCGTGTTCAATTTAGGGTTTGCAAAAGGAGCACAAACAAACCAAAGGTTTCTGCTCAAGGACTCTGTTTGCGAGTGGGGGTTAGAAAAAGTTTTACAACTATGAGTTGTTGAGGGAGGGGTGTATGCATACGTTAAAGTTCATTTATACCCAAATTTTCTTTTTTGGCTCCCTTTTTCCGTTTTTACTTTCTCCTCTAAAGAAAAGATGTAACACTACTTTTATATATAACTATACACAATACCCCAAATCCAAATCCAAATCCAAACCACCCCCTTTTTTGAGGAATTAACTTGGCTGCTGGACATTTCAACAGCCATTCATGTTTACATACAATCACGGATGGACATGTGTCTAAATTTTGATTAAAAAAAATCAAAACTTGGACACGTGTCCATCCGAGATTGGGTGTAAGTAGGAGTGGCTGCTGAAGATTCAGCAGCCAAATCTTGTTCCTTTTTTTATTTACAAAAAAAAAAAATAAAAAAAAAAAAAAAAAAAAAAAAAAATAGAAATAGTTATAGCGATAAAGGAATCAAGTGATTAGAAAGAAACATGTCTCAAACTTTATTTACTGTTTCTCTTTATCGTACTTTCTTACCCTGGTAGTAGTACCCTACCCCCACGTCCACAAAATAATCAAACACCTTACCTTCTCTCTCTTAATTTCTCTTTCTATAGAGCCCCTCAAGGGTCATTTTCTCACATATACTTCACACAAAAGAAACATCCATTCACTTCATACCTTGTCATTTCTTCTCCCCCCCTCCCCGGCGCCCCCTCTCTCTCTCATCTCAATGTGAAATCTCTCTGCAACTACCCCCACACAAATTGATCAAAACCCATCAACAAAAAATACCCAGAAATCCGTCCAACACCTGAAAATCCCTAACCCTAATCAGATCACCAAGGAAGCTAGCTGACTAGCTCACACAATATATATACAAAGACACACTGTTATTTCATATATACAAACACACACTGTTATTTCCCAGCACAAGGAAGAAGAAAGTGCTCATAGACATACAGGAGGGAATCATAAGCAAGCTATATATATATATATATATATATATATACATATATACACACATATCTACATAGGGCTTGGGAGAAGGAAATTTAAAGAGGGAGGTGGGGAGATCAATTATTGATGGAGCTATTCCCTGCACAACCGGATTTATCTCTACAAATTAGCCCTCCAAACAGCAAACCCTCGTCCTCCTCTTCATCAACTAGTTGGAGGAGAAGCAGTCATCATAGTCATCAGGAGGAGATGGATTTGGGGTTTTGGAAGAGAGCCTTGGACTCCCGAAACTCCACCTCCGATGAGCTTTCGAACACCAATCATCGTCCCCACCACTGCAGTAATATTACAGCCAGTACTAGCTGTAATGGTGGTAATGGCAATCTTTTCCATCCCTTTCAGTTTCAGCAAAGCCATTACTTTCCACAAGTTCCCCAAGCAGATGTGCAACAACAATTACAGCAATCGGAAGAGCTGCTTGGGTGTTTGAGACCCATTAGAGGAATTCCACTCTATCAAAACCCTCATCCTCCTCGTCCTCCTAATAATTTCTTCCCATTTTCTTCTTCACAAAAGCCGGTTAATTTCGATAATAATTCGGCAACCTCTACCTCTACAATTTCTAGTTCAACCCCACTATTTCAGGCAGCTGCTTATCATCATCATCATCAAGGTCATCATGGTGGCCTTCTAAGATCCCGGATTTTCTCTCGGTTTCCGGCCAAACGAAGCATGAGGGCCCCTCGGATGCGTTGGACTACAAATCTTCATGCCCGCTTTGTTCACGCCGTTGAGCTTTTGGGTGGCCATGAAAGTCAGTACTCACTCTCTTACTCCTCTCACTCACTCGCTAACTATTTTTTTATATTTTATTTTTCTGTTAAATTCAATTATTAATTTAGTGGGTTATAATTTAATTATGATAAGGAGCAACACCAAAGTCAGTTCTTGAGCTAATGGATGTCAAAGATCTCACCTTGGCACATGTTAAATCTCACTTACAGGTAACAACCTATCTTTGATTCTTTTATTATATCTGTCTTCTTCTTCTGCTTCTTCTAATTTTGTGAAATAGGTAGCTATGGAACCTTTAACTGCATTTGTGTATATAGCTAGCTAGCTAGCATACATGTTTGGCTTTTGTTCCAGCTTCCATCTCAATTAATTGGTTCTTGAAGATGTGTCACCTCTCAATTAACTTGATTGCAGCTCTTTCTCTCTCTCAGTTTGAAATGTTCACAAACTACATTAGTTTTAATATTATACATTAAGAAGGTGCTAGCTATGTGTTATTTATTATTGAATTAAAATATAAATGTGTGTGTCTCTGTGTGCGCGGGCGCCAAACTCCAATGGTGTTGTTTTTGTGCAGTACAGAAGAGACTGTTTTCTTTCTACTTGCAATAGATTAACGATAGATAGACTAGATCTGATGGTTCTGCTTCTTCTTCTGCAAGCTCATAATGAACAGCTTTTTACTTGGAAAAATGAACCGTCCATCTTAAGTTAGAGAGATAAATAATCCATGCTTTCTCTCTCTCTTTCCTCTCAGCCCTCTCCCCTCTGCAGAGAGAGAAAGAGAGAAAGAGAGAGTATGCTACTGACTTCTGAGATGTGAGATGTATGCATCGATTTCAGAAATCGAGTAAGACAAAGCCCAAGAAATTCAAAATGAAGTCAAGCTTAAAACACCCCATCCATCAATCCATCTTTTGTATTTATTAGGATATATTATTATTAGACAAATATATATAAAGAAAAAGAAACAAATAAACAAGTACAGAAACATCATCATTTCTCAATGATATCTTCTTCAGATCAGATCCATATATGGGTTCCATTCTAACCACACACCGTGTCCTGCATTTCTAACCATAGTTAGGTTGGAAATTATATATTATAACATTAATTTATAGTATTTAATTTCTGTATAAATGAAAAATAAGAGTCAAGTGTTATAGTTGAATCCAAATTCATGAGTTGCGTTTGTTCGTTGGAACTTTAGACAACAGTCACAATGTTTCAAAAGGGGTGGGTTGAGTTCTATATAAACTCAAACATCCCACATGTCTAATGAATCAGAAGAAAAAAAAAGAAGAGTTTTCTCCAATGTCTTGTATTTTTGTTAGTCAAACTCTGAGTCGTGTCTTGAGAGTACGGAATATATGAAGTTTGCTAGAGTCTAAAAATTAAAGTACTTTGACTTCGGATTATAGATTGTTGAATCCTGAGAGATAAACGCCTACCGAACTACAAGTACAAGAGTTGGGGTGAAATTCTGTCTTTAGGACATTGCATTTATACAAGCCTCAATCTCCAAGTCTGTTAGTCTTTCTTACTTTATAATTTTAATAATTGAATGAAAAATAGTGTTAACCATATTTCTTAGAAAGGGTGTTATTTTCATATTTTCTAATATTTGCTCCAACAAGTTATTTGACCCACATATTCAATATACATACATAGACATACATTCATACATGAATAATGGAATTTTGCAACATCATCCATATCAATGTTTCTGTATGTACTTGCATTGTGTTCAGACATGTATACATATTTGTTATAAATTGGTCTTTTAGTTGGTCAAATTATGTCCCAAATTATTAGTGTAATGATGCATTGCCTATTCTAATGTAAATGATTATTTATTTATTAATATGAATTCCAAACATTGCAGATGTACCGGACGGTGAAAACCACTGATAAAGCAGCGGCCTCTTCAGGTTAATAATGTCTCTACCTTTTCCAGAAAATTTAAATGTGGCACATTAAAATTATCTTAGGGGGTTCTTAGCATGAATTAATTTTATCGTTTTGTGGTACAGGACAAAGTGACGTATATGAAAATGCTTCATCTGGTGACACCACTGAAGACATGATGTATGAACTTCAGAACCCAAGAAGGTCTTGTGAGCAGCTACCATCACCTCAGCAGGGTTCAAGATCGACTACTGTTCAAGATAATAAGGAGTACTACGGCCTCTGGAGCAATCCTTCAAGGTAGCACACTAATTAAACGCTAATTAAATTGCATATTAGTACTGCAGACGGCCTCTGGAGCAATTTTTCCACAGAGACCTACAAAAAGGAGCGCTGCCTGTCGCTCTTCTCTATTTTAATTTACCCTATTCATTTACTAGTTGGTTGTTATTGATAATTCATACAATGGCCAGCTGGAACGACAAATCCTGATTTGCATGTCCATAATTAATAACCAATTTCAGACCTGACCATTACTCAAATGATAATAACAGTTTATCCTTCAAAAACATTAATAAAGTCATTTCCTGCGCTTTTTTTCTCCACTTACACATCACTATATTATTTTTAGCCTTTGGTTTGAGTCAATAAAAGAATAATTAAGGGGTAAAAATAAACCCGAGTGCATAAAAGAGAAAAAATATTTCAATGTATATATGTTTTGTTGTTGTCTAGGTTGCCTTGTGTAATTGTTTAAACATTAATTAAATATGCATGCATGGCGCTCATATATTGTGGCATGCAAGAAAGAAATCACAAAAAGAACAAGTAATGATGATGATTTCATATTTGTCAGTCTCAGTCCATCACAGAGACATGCTTGAAAATTGACTGAAACTTCATATCAAAGATCATGATGGGGTAATTATAACCTCTTTCATCAAGTGGGCTGTGGGTACATGGTAAAAAGAAATTAAAAAGAAACCCACCCACACTTGAGTGATCTTGACCCAAAGATACCCCCTAGCTAGGGTTTCAAATTTCCAAGATTTGGGGCTCTCATTTGACTGTCAAAAATCGATGGAGATATCTCTTTCCTTGATTTTGTGGGGCTTGGATATAGAGCTATGTATATATTTATGTATGTACACAGAGAGAGAGAGAGAGAGAGAGAGAGAGAGAGAGAGAGAGAGAGAGAGATATGCATGCATGTATTATCAAAAGTGGCCTACACTTTGGAAAACTTAGGGCCAAAGGTAAACCCTAGTCGAAATCTTTGTGCCAAAGCTGTACCCCCTTTGAAAGTTTCTTGTAGTCTGTGAATTGGTACCTACATTCATATATTCATTTGTTAGTGAATGCATGTCACATGGGAGTTCAACTTTATTTCAATCAGCACAAATGCAAAGACTAAAGTGCGAAAGGGGAGAGAGGATCTATAACTATAAACAAGACAGCAGTAAAAGATTGCCTTTTTTTTTTCTCTCTCAGTTTGCTTTTTCATCTGCATGCATGGCTTCCACTGATAGATAATATTCTCTCAATCTGTTGTTTGCAGCAGAGAAGCTTGGTTGCATGCAAACTCAAATGATTCTGCATCTGCAAATATTATAACGTCTCTCGATGATCAGGAGGTACCAATTCAATACTTTTTGCATTTATGTATGTATTTCCAAGCATATGTATGTTAAGATTTACCTTGCAATATTTTACGCTTTTCATGTATATATCAATTATACGTACGTATATAGATGTCATGCCATGGGAATCAATGAACAGATTAAAGGTAGTTCTTTTCATCTTTCTCCATCAAGTCGTGCAGATTACTCATAGAGAGGATAAAAGGGATACATAGGCTTTCCAAAAGCTGGTTCCCTTAAAAATTGAAGGGTTAATCTGTCGTATTTCACATGTCCCAGTTAAAAAGATAGAATCCTTGTGATATGTAAAAGCTTGTTCATTATTCTCAGTATATATATTTTCCATGTAAATCTCCTTTCCACTAGTGAAAAAAGGTAAATATATAAATAAGTAAAAGGTGAAGCCTATTCTCCCATTTATTTGCATAAAATTACAGCAAACTCTCTCATTCATCACAACAATTTATAAACTCCTAGCCCTAGACCGAAAACCTAATCCAATTGGCTCACGAGCCCCATAGGTTGATCATGCATGAAATTGGAGACTAGCTAGTGTCACGAGATGAATTATATATAATAACAATGATAGCATTGTCAAAAGATATCACATGAAGTTTCCAATAAATAAATATATATACATATGATAATTGATGAAGATTTAAGGAGCTATAGCTATAGGGAGAATAATGTTATGGGAGGAGCTCAGTTTGTGCAGGCTTTCTACTTTCTAGTGTACTGTTTCAAAGTTTCACTTCCCTTTGATAAATTAGTATTCAATTATTCCCTGTGAGAGTAGTCAAACGTCCTTCGATTCCCGCCTTCACAGTTCACACAGATCTTTTGTTTGGCTTCTTATCCTTTTTGCGTATTTATTTATAATTTTATATAAATCTTTTGTTTCAGAGGCAGGACCTGAACATGATGGATCCGAAAGGATTAAGCTATGAGAGAATTTCGGATGTAAGCAGCTCCTCAACAAACATTTCAGGAGGAGGGACAAGCTTAAGCCCCAGGAAGCCCAATTTGGAGTTCACTTTGGGCAGGTCACATTGAAATTGAATAGGGAAATAATTAAATCAAATTAAACCTAATTCAATTTCCATGTTTTTCAAATCAATTTATATGTGTGTGTTATGCCTCTCGTGTCTGGATGAATGGGGGCTGCCATGGGAAAGATGAGAATCAGGTACCGCGCTCATGAAATCAGAGGGACAAAGAAACAAAAGAAAAAGAAGAGTAAAAGCAGAGCTAAAGAAAGACAACGAGACAAGAAAGACACAAAAGAAAGCAACAAAAAAAGCATGTCCTTCCCATCAATCTCCAAGATTCTGATCAAATATATTATTCCTACTTATATATATCAACGGAAAACCAATTTGGTTTTTCAATGTTTTTGTCAAGATTTTAAAAGACTCTAGCCGTTAATTGGCTAGTAGCTATTTGGGCAGTAGGCTAGAGCCTGACACCAAGGCGGTTAGGCTGGATTTAAGTGGACTAAGCATATTTATTATAAATTTATTATATATCATATAAATAAATGTTTGTTTATACTTAAAATATATAATTTTATTAAGATACATAAACTGTAAAATAAAATATAAAATGACATAAATTATAAAATCCTAAAACTTTAACCAAAAGTATGAGGTGATCCTTGCTAATTGCAATTCTATATTTTAGCATAGGTGATGGGGTTCTTTCATTCTTAAGCAGCTGCAGCACCATCATTTGTCTGACCAAAAAAAGAAGCACCGTCATTTACCGAAAAAGAAAGAAAATTAAAGCAGTACTATCGCATGCTTTACACTTCACGACAAAGGGAAATAAAGAATTTGAGAATATAAACTTATACTAAATTTCTCTTTTTCTCAAAGACTTCATACTAAAATTTATGAAGCAAAGATATACGAAAATGCAAATACATAAGGAAAATGGAAAAGATAAAATTTCGACTAGAGATTTTCTCCTTTTAACATCAAAACACTTTTAATAAAAAAATTTTAATACATACGATATTATCTACACTTTTATTATTTATGTGTTAAATCTTAAAAGAAAACGATATGAAAATATTTCATTCCATGGATCATTAATCAAATGTTAACCACATAGTAAAACATTAAAGCATTAATGAAAGAAACATTTACAGCAAGATTGCATGCATGCTGTAAGTTTGTCTTCTTTATATTAGCTTCAACTGGACCTGTCGCGTACCTAAAGGCAAGTCTCAATCAATGAACTTGCAACTTTTTATTTATTAACCTTGTCCCGTGTTACTGTGAGTATCGATGATACCAAATACTTCAACCTTCTTTGGTTACTCTAGGGAAAGATTTATTCTCATGAGGTTCGAATTAATTGTTTCAGCCAATCTGTTCTTGTTTATTGCAAATGAGCACTACTACAAAAAAGGCTATCAGTGGCGGTGGAAAAACTGACAAGAAACCCCAATTACTGTCGGATTTTTGGTAAAAATCCGACATCGGTTAAAAGTGACATCTTAACTTATATTGGTTAGAAGCGACGTTGAATTCTGCCATGATGGCAATCCTAACCGATATCAAGCAACAATTAAAGAATTAAAATATCAAACCTATTGTCGGTCCTAACCAACATCTCGTAACAGTTAAACAAATAAAATACTCAAACTACTCTTGATTTTAACTGACATTGCATAACATCTCGATACATAAATTAATTATTATGTTGTCATTCATAAGCGACACCAAATATATTAATAATAAAAAAAAATCTGTGTTAGTTTTTAATTAATAATAATTAAAAATATTTATATAAAATTAATTCCCATCATATGTCAATGAAAAAACAAACAATTTTAAGCAAACTTCATATTAAAAATAAAATTTCTACCAACTATATATATTAAATTTAAAATTAACCACAATTCTTATAAATGTACAACCCATACAAATTCTTCCCGAACTCTTGCAATAGATTTTGAACCGGTTGTGTGGTTCATAGTTTTCATTTGCCGATTATGTTTATTGGACAAATTTCAAGGTATAATAAAATAAATCATGAAACGTTTACCTTTGTTTTTTCTTTATTCCAGTATGCCACCATTGAAATACTTCTATAATCTCTAACCTCTGCCGCTACATGTTTCGAAAACGCACTAGAATTATCACTAATGCTTTTTCCAGACGAATCAAATGAACAAGGATGTTCTTTCCAATTCGGAATTGAGGGTCCGCATCTCCGTTGAGTTGATCCTTATAAATACAAAAAAAACAATTAAAAACCAAGAAAGAAAAATAAATTTTCAATTTAAGCATAAAACTAGTTAGAATACAAAACAAAAACTAAAATTAATAATCATAATAATTTAAAAATGAACCACCGTCAAGCTCTTCCTCTTCGAATTGGAGTTCCTCAATGTAAAATACTTGTAATGCTTGTGATGATAATAGAAAGGATCCTCTTTAAATCCCAATCGATTGAAGTTCAACATAGTAAATCCATATTGATTGGTCTTCATTCCTCGTTGACTTTCATTATTAACCCATTCACACTTAAATAACATCATAGCTCGACCCCTACCTCCTGCCTCAATATGAACACAATATTTAACCTCGAACATATCTACAACTTTGCCATAACAATTCACTTGCCCAATTGCACCAGGAACATTTGCAGGTACAAAGACACCACAATTTTGATTCTTATGCTTATCATCCATAGATTTTATGCAAAATCTGAACTGATGAACAATATGACTTTTATATCTACTCACAACCCTACTAGGATAATTAGCTACCAAATGCAAGTCTGGAGATATCAACGTGTCATTAGGATGACATCTTGAATTCATCTGTAATAAGAATGAAGATAATGGTTGACATGATAACTATAAACATGTTATTATTAAAATGTAAAAATATAAATAAATAATGTGGTTGTTATATCAACTCACACGTTGCTTGAACCATTATGTAAATTCTTTCTTGCTTAGCTCCTTGATTTGTCACATAGTTAACCTTTCTCGACAATGTTTAGTTTTCAAGAATTCCTCATGTTGCCTGGGCAATTATGTCCAAATTTAGATAATTAATTTTTCAAAGTTAAGAAAACCAATAAAACATTAAGACATATGATTAAATGTTCTTACCTTCTAAATAGGTAACTTCATCACAATTATTTAGAATGTATCTATGGCATTGATCAAGAACATTTAGATCGAGCTCCACATTCTCTCCTGAACCCATATAACATCCTTTGGAGTAAAAAATTGATAACCTACCAGATACTCCACGCCCAATACCATCTTCATTTTGACCTCTACGGGTGCAACGAGACTCGACATCTCTAAGATACATCGAACAGAAGGACGACCACTTGTCCACCAAATATGCTTCAGCGATAGAACCTTCAGAACGACCCTTATGACGAACAAAGTGCTTCATTGTTTGCAAATACCTACAATTATAAATTGAAACACAAATTATTATAATTATTAATTAAAGTTATGACTACATTTGTAAAAAATTATTAAAAAATTTGTTAATTACCGTTCAATTGGATACATCCATCTATATTGAACAGGCTCTGGAAGAGCTGCTTCATTTGCCAAGTGAACTGGGAGGTGCACCATTATATCAAAAAATGCAGGAGGGAATATTTTTCCAAGTTGACATAATGTCAATGCAATTCTTGAATTCAGTTGCTTGAATCCTTCTTCATGCTCTTTCTTACTGCACAACTGTTTGAAAATTGAACTCAACTTTAATAATACCATAGTAATCGCTTTAGGCAAAACCAGACGTATTGCAAGCGAGAGTAACTGCTGCATTAAAACATGGCAATCGTTACTTTTAAACCCTATGTATTTTTCGTTCATTCACGTGCACCCATCACAAAAAATTTGATGAATATCCATCGAGGACCCGAATACTAGACAACATTTTGCAAAAGGCATTTTTTCTTCTCTTTTCAACATGAACAATGCTGGAGGTCAAAATGTTCTATTTCCTTCTCTACATGGGTGTTGACTACATCTTATATTCAAGACTTTAAGATCTACACAGGTAGCCAATCCATCTTTAGACTTTTCTATATCTAGCAATGTTCCCACCACATTGTCACATATATTCTTCTCGATATGCATAAACATTAAGATTGTGTCTAATCAACAGATGTCTCCAATGAGGAAGAGAAAACATGGGGAGGGTATATAAAGGACACCAATCATTGCCTACAACCGACATTGTTTTCAAAATATTTTAAAAATTAAAACCTATGTTAGCTGCAACCGATACTGGCCTTGAAAATATTTCTTTTAACCGACGCTAACATTATGTCAGTTACAACTGACACCGGGTTTCAAAATTTTTAATAAGAAATGAAAACCTATGTCGGCTACAATTGACACTGTCTTTGAAAATATTTAAAAACTGTCATTAGTGTCGGCGAGAAACGACACCAATTATCTTTAACTGATGCTAACATTATGTTGGTTAAAAGCGACACAGTTTTTTTTTTTTTTTTTAATGCGACACCAGTATTAAAAATATTAAAATCAATGTCAGTTATAAGCGACATTAACAGTTTATGTCGGTTATAACAGACAGTGACTTCGACACCATATTAAGTGGGTGTCGGAATGTCTTTTCCACCATTATGTTGTATAAAAGCGACACCACCCACCGACAAAATAAGGCCCTTTTGTAGTAGTGGAGGAAGATATGCAATTGGTGCTAAAAAATTGTAATCTAATTATTGTTGTAGCATTGGTTGATAAGGTCTCACCAATTCGGGATGTCACCTTATCTACAACATTAAAAGTTATTATTGTCCAGGACGAGTTTTCATATTCTAAAATTGTTGAGTTATTATTTGGGCCTAAAATATGGGATTTGGGCAAAAGAGGAAATAAACCAAGAAGTGAACCTCGGCCCAATAATAAATATTTAGTCCATGTGACTTTCTTAGCCCGAAAATGGAATGCTAGTGATCCGACTGAATCCAAGTGGAATGGGATTGTTAAAGGATCAGATTGTGATAATGATTTAGACGAGTCCTGATTGATTTAGAATTGTTAAAGGATTAGAATGGGTTTTGATAAAAATCGAATTATTCCAAGAATCAAAACATGTGGTTGATCAGATAAGGAATGAATTAAGCGCCTAAGGGGACTAGGTTCAGAGTCTTAGTCCAAGTTGAAGTGGCCGAAATCTAATGAAGATAGAGTTTCGATAGAAAAAGTGTTTGGTGAGATAATATTAAAAATATTCAGGTCTAGCAGCCTTTACATCTCATCCAAGGTTTCCATCTTCAATGGTGATTAACACGTGACCTGGGGTTGGTGTTAGGCCTGTTCATGAAGCCTTGTGTCATAAAGTTGTTAGTTTACCCACGTGCTCATGGCGGTCGAAAATTTCTCTATGTTATTTAGTCAAACCTGACTGGTGAGTGGTCGGCTATAGCGCTCGAAGTTGCTCATTTCTAATTCTATTGGACATTAGACTTCTTTTCCTTTTTGGGCCTTGATCTTTCTTGGACTTTTCTAAGTCTTTTTCTCGGCCTGTACTATTTTAAAGGGTGGAAAAATGTCCCTACTCTAACAATGACCTCACTCTAATTAAGAGATTATATACCCTTAAAGCAGTTGCAACAAGTAAAAGTAAAGTCAATGACCTCCCTCCAATTAAGAGATTATATACATGACAAACCCTTTCTCGACAATCTTGTTTGCGAAAGTAATAATCCCATGTAATTGAGAAAATATTTAAATTGAAAAAAAATTGAGAAAGATAAAGTAACTTTGATTTGTCAAAAGCTACAAATGAATCATCCGAACTCAAACATGTGAAACAAATAAACAACTTAGCATTTAACTCATCAAAACATCTATCTAATTCCACAAGTTGCTCATCTATGACATAAATAAATTACTCCACAAGAAAATGATGGTGGATAGTCTTTGTTGGTACATTACGTCGTGACCTGCAACAAGTCTATTTGGATTTCCTTTGAAATGTGTAAAGTTTCTGCAACTTATAATCCTATAGTACACGTTTCATTTTCTTATCTGTATACATTAAAAAAAAAAAAAAAAAGAGATGTAATACACGTGATGAAATGTATGGGCCAATTCACTTCCAATGTCTTTACTTGAGGCATAGCTTTGAGAGTAGGATACAAGAGAACCAGGGAATGTGTGGATGCAAATTTCCCCCTTCTTCTTCTTGGATAAAATTGCACCTACAAAACAATTAACACCTTTGATCAAGGCCAAGAGCCTCACGCGCCCATGATGATTTTGGGAGGGGGGGGGAGAGGGGTTTGGCCGAAGAACCTCCGATGCCAAAGTTAGAATTTGAGAGAAAAGTGTTTACAAAATTTGGAAAATTTTGCAAGAGTGTTGAACTTAGGTTTTTGGAGAAAATGGTGTGGTATTTATAGGGGCGTGATCGACCTTTTTGGGAGAGATGGGAACCGGCCACTTTAGTGGTTTTTTTGGTGTAATTTACAATTAATTAACTAATTAATAAATTAATTGAGTGATAAATAAATTAATTATCTAATTAATATAATTTAGGAGAAATAATTTGGGACTTACCTTGTGAGGGAGATTTGATGAGGATAGATGAAATAGGTTTTGAATAAATACCTAGTTTGATCACTTTTGACCTTGATTGTCCACTGCTTGCACATTGAAGGTTCGATATGCCTTGAGGTTATTATTTTTTTTTACCCTAGAATCCACGTGTCACCTCCATATTTTTCTCGATTATTTTTGGCTCCACAAATGCCCCCATACCTGTTAGGCTGCTCACTGGAAAGGGTAGCAAGTGTAGAGATCTTCAACTTTGATGCAGATTTCCACTTGGACTTGGAATTAGATTCTTCCAGGAAAGGGAAATAAATCGCCTCTAAAGCCTATTTAGGTCTACCTTAAGTAGGGGGTTAAATCAACTTCGGAGGGAAATTATTTATCCCTACAAGAAAGAGAGAAAGCTAGAGGATATTTGTTCCCCCTCCCCTAGCACTCTTTTTTGCTTGCCCATGCAAATAACCATCTTTTGTTGATTTCTTTATCTTCTTCACGCCGCATTGATGTAAGAAAAGCTTAATTTTCCTTGTCCTTTTCTTAGGTGGTGCTGCCATGGGGTAGCTGTTGGGATGGTGCAGCATGTCGGCTAGCAGGGGCCAGGAGTCGGCTTGGCACGGGCCAAGAAAGAGGTGTGGCATGGGCCAAGGAAGTGGCATGGCATAAGGAAACTGTTTCTCCAATTTAGATCTCCTCTTTGCCTATTCTTAATAGCAAGAGTCATTGCTATAACTGAAATCAATTTATGATGGCGACTCCTACTTTTTTCTTCATTTCCGAAAGAGATATATGTGGAGCGGTTCCAGTCCCTCTTTGGAGGGACTTACGCCAGCTTCGGTCAGCAGAGTTACCCTCCACTCAGCCATGTAAAACACGGTTTCGTATACCCCTAATTCTGAAATTTTTGTGACTTTTTGGGGCTCCTCGATCATGACGAGAATGGACTTCTCCGTAATCTAATAGAAGAGTAACAGTCCAGTTCCCCGGGCTTTCTCCCTTCTCAGAGTTTGATTTCTCAGCTGCCATAGATGAAGCAGTCAAGGATGAAGCTGCCAAGATCGTAACTATTGAAGATGAAGTGTCAGATGAGCGAACTATTGGGTGTAAAGTGGCTGCTGCCCTTTGACCATTTATTACTTAGTTGGTCTTCAATCATTCGATCTTTTGAGCTATGTGGCCTTCTTGTATTGGAGAGCTTACTCAGATCGTTGTCAGGGAATTAGTTTACCTTCTCGTACTAGAGAGCAATTAGTTTACCCTTTTGCACTGGAGAGCAATTAGTTTACCATCTCGCACTGGAGAGCTTACCCATATGGGTGTCGGGGAATTGGTTTACCTTCTCGCATTGGAGAGCAAACCCAGATAGGGGTTTGAGTAGTTGTTGTAGACAATAGTTGAGCCAGGCTTATGAATAACTTCTTGAATTTTCATTGAGAATAAAGAAATGAATCAACTGTGCTAGAAGGTAGAAATTGCATAACAAATTGGATAATTCTCGGCTTACGAAGCCTTGTTCGTCAAGCTGCTTGAGACTTCGAACTTATTTGGAGAAGCCCTAATAGGTTCAGGGGGTGATGGAGACTTTCTCTGCTTATGCAGGACGTATCCTTGACCTGTTAAGGTACTCGTTACACCGACCCTCATTTGTCAGCTTCTCAAGATACTGCTTCCACTTTAGGTAGCTGTTAGTAATGTGGCCCGGTCCTTGATGGAATGCGCAATACTTTGTATGATACAGCCTGGTAAGATCGCCTTTCATGGGTGGTGGCAGTTCGAACCAAGGTTTATTCTTGAGCTTGTAGAGAATTTGGTTGATTGGAACTGTGAACTTGGAGAATGTTTCGGACTCTGAGTCTTCTATGGCCGGGGAATGTTCCATGCGCTTCTTTTCCGACTCATTTTTGTTAACTGCTTGGCCTCGTCCCATAGTGTGTGATTTTCTGCCAAAGTATACGAAGTTGCTAAGAATAAAAGGTGTTTGGTGGGAATCCCATTTCTGAATGTTGCCGTTGCTATGTTCTCGTTGCAGCCAACAATCTTGGCTTTCTCCATTTTGAACCTCTTTACATAGTCACGAATTGTCTCCTAAGAGTCTTATACAATGCTGAAGAGATGGTCGGATGTCCTTTTGATTGAGCGGTGAGACAAATACTCTTTAGTGAAAACTAAGGAAAGTTCGTTGAAACTCCGGATCTACTGCAACAGTAGAGTGTGAAACCAGTCTTGCACCTCGCCTTGTAGAGTTGTGGCAAAAATTTTGCACATAAGCGCGTCGTCGTTCCTGAAGAGGATCATGGTACTGTGGTAATGCTTGAGATGTCAGTTTGAATCTTTGTCTCCCTTGTATAGAGTGAAGTGAGGCATAGTGAACCCGCGAGGTGGATCTGTCTGCTCGATCTCATCTGTGAATGGTGACATGCTTATGTTGGTCATGTCTCGTCGAAGCTTATTGTCAGCAGCCTCTTTGCACTGGAAATTGCACAATTGTTCAATCAGGAGCCTGTCAACTTCTTCTTGAATTTTCCTCTGCTAAGGTAGTGGACTTTCAGCTGCCCCCGGTCGTGACCTATTGGTCTAGGCCGTTCTTCCCTATGCTCGACTCGTTTATGCCGTGGCTGTGGTGCATGTGGAACGTTCATGGCAAGCGAACAAGCTATTTGCAGGCTGCCGGTTGAACTTGAGCCGAATTGAATGATTGTTTCTCTCCATCCGTCATGCTGCTTACTCTGATGTGAGGTAGAGAATGCTCATTACGAGCCTAGTTGTGAATGAACACTTCACCTGGAAGGTTGCCCATATTGATAATCGGAGTGTGGCCTCAATATTGAACGTATGCTCGTCCATGGGCTTGATCGGGAGTACATACTCTTCTGCACGTTAAGACGAGAGTATATACTATCTCGAGGACCTAGGCGAAAGCTTAAACTGCTAGAACACTCGGATCATGGCTGGTTGAGGGGCTGCTTACCGAGACACTGTTGGAGAGGTTCGTCATTTGCCTTTGTCATGCTTCGGGACACCTCGTCTAAGGCACATTGCATCTCGGTGCACTACAAAGGCTGATTCACCAAGGTCGTCTATTGTGTAAGGGGCTTGTCAATTCTATGATTTGTCGAGACAAGTGTGGTTCTCCATTTGAGTTGGAATAGCTTGGAAAAAATGTGTATCCTTAAGCATTGGAAGTGTGGTAGACTTCGGGCGTGAGATTTGAGTTGGGAAATGTCAAATCCGTGAAGAAATGTGGTGAAAATGCCCCTAGTTCAATCGTAGATCCAGAAATTTAAAGCATGGACGGTTGAACTAATCTTGGAACGATTTAGGTTGCTTGGAAGGCTATGGAAGCAAGCTGGGCTGTGGGAACAGGTTGGGTTGCGAGAGCAGGCTGGGCCGCAGGAGTAGGATGAGCCACGAGAGTAGGTTACTTGGCGTGTGGCACTTGTGGATGCGAGGCTAGGGCTCGGCTTGGCAACGCGTTGGGTCTGCGTCGAGCTTGAGTGGTTCGGGTCGTCTAGCCTTGGGCTTGGGCCCGTGTGGGCTTGAATGGCACGGCTTGGGTTGTGGTTATGGTGTCGTGAACCTTGTCGAGGGTGGTTGTTGTGGTGCCACTGTGGTGGTTACCACGGTGGCGCCCCGTGGGGTGGTGCCGCTCTACTCATCGTTGTGTTGAGCTTTGTAGATCATCGTGGTCCTAATCCTTGAACGTTGGAATTTCCGTTTGCTGAATCTCTTTCCATTGTACTTTTCTTTTACGTTTTATCAAAAAAAATTTAGAAAAAATTCCAAGAATAAGAACGTAAGAAAAATCTACAAATGAACAAGAAAACGAAAAACCTTGAATGGGAGAGTCTTCTACAAGCATTTGATCAAGACCCTCAATGAAAACACCAATTTTTGGATGCAAATTTCCGCCTTCTTCTTCTTGGACAAAACTGCACCTACAAAACAATTAACATCTTTAGTCAAAGCCAAAAGCCTCATGCACCCACGATGAATGGGGGGGCTTTGGCCGAAGAACCTTCGATGCCAAAGTTAGAATTTGAGGGAAAAGTGATTAGAGAACTTGAAGAATTTTGCAAGTGTGTTGAACTTAGGTTTTTGGAGAAAAGGGGGTGGTATTTGTAGGTGTGTGGCCGGCCCTTTTGGGAGAGATAGGAACCGGCCACTTTAGTGGTTTTGTGGGTGTAATTTACAATTAATAAATTAATTGAGTGATAAATAAATGAATTAGCTAATTAATATAATTTAGGAGAAATAATTTAGGAGTTACCTTGTGAGGGAGATTTGATGAGAATGGATGAAATATGTTTTGAATAAATACCTATTTTGATCACTTTTGACATTGATTGTCCGCTGCTTGCGTGTAGAAGGTTCAATGTGCCTCGACGGTAATTTTTTTTTTTTTTTACCCTAAAATCCACGTGACGCCTCCATATTTTTCTCGATTATTTTTTGCTCCACCGAATGAACTGGTGGTTGAATTATTGCCTATTGAGGAACATGTGAATTTTTTTTTTTTTTTTTAAGTTCTTTTATTTTCTTTGAAAATAATTAATATTTTTGTATCAATGATTCTTGCTCTAGAATATGGTCAAGGATTCTAGATGGAAAATACATGGTTTCTACTCTCTAGGGCGGTCATATCATCTTGTTTTTGTTACATTGAAATGAGAGTAATTCTAAAAAGCTGCTCGTATATATGATCATTTTAGTATATGATTGCCCACTGCTCAGTGTGCCTCGATAGTAATTTTGTCCTTTTTACCCAAAAATCCACGTGTCACCTTGTGATTATTTTGGCTCCACAAATGCCTTCACACCTATTGGGCTGCTCGTAGAAAAAGGCAACTAGTGTAGGGATTTTCTTGCTTTAGGAAACCTAGGACTGCTTCCTATTTTGATGTAGATTCCCTTTTTAATAAGAAATTAGATCATTCTAGGAAAGGGAAATAAATTTCTCTCAAAGCCTATTTAAGTCCACCTTAAGTGGATTATTAAATCAACTTTGGAGAATGATTTATTCTACCTTGCAAGAGAGAGAGCTTAGAGGATATTTGTTCGCCCTCCTCTAGCAATCTTCTACATCTCACCCATGCAAAGGATCATCTTTCGTTGATTTCTTTGTCTTCCCCGTGCCGCATCGATGTAAGAAAAACTTAATTCTCTTTGTCTTTTTCTTAGGTGGTGTTGCCGCGCGCCAGCCGTCGGGGTGGTGCAACAAGTTGGCTGGCAGGGGCCAGAAGTCGTCTTGGCATGGGCCAAGGAGGTGGCGTGGCATGGGCCACGACTTGGGCTGCCTTGTCTGGGCTGCTTGCTAAAAATAAGGAAGCAGCTTGAGTTTAATTTCTCAACTGCTGTAGATGGAGCAGTCAAGGTGGAGCCGCTGAAGATGAAGTGTCAGATGAGTGAACTGTTGAGTGCAAAGTGACTACTGCCCCCTGACCATTCGCTGCCTAGTTAGTCTTCAAGCATTCGATCTTTTGAGCTATGTGGCCTTCTCGCACTGGAGAGCTTACATAGATGGATGTCGGGGAACTCTTTTATCCTCTCGCACTAGAGAGCAATTAGTTTACCCTCTAGAGAGCAAGTAGTTTATCCTCTTGCATTGGAGAGCAGACCAAGATGGGGGTCGGGGGATTTACCCTTTCGCACTGGAGAGCATGGAAGTCATTATCGTGAGTACAGCTAAGGAAAGCTGGATTGTTGGACAACTGAAATAATCCTCAGCCTGCGAGGTCTTGTTTGGTAAACTGTTTGAGACTTCGAACTGCTTGTGGAACCTGGGTAAGGGTGTAAGCGTAGTGAGCTGCTTCGAGAATTATTGCGCCATTATTAGGTGTTTCGTCGTGTGCCCTTTTGAGGCTTGGTTGGCGCAAGCCATAGGGCAAGATTAACACGGCTGAGAGCCGTGGTGCAAGATTAGCACATATATGAGCCATGGTGATAGATCAATGGCTAACGGGAACCGTGAAGTAGGTAGGCATGGCTGTGAAAGCAGAGCTGGGGCTGACTTTGGCTAGGTTGTGCGCAGCAAGGGGAATTGGACCACTAGGTTCATGATGCTCGGCTACTGGTGATGTGTTGCTTCAGTATTGAATCGTCTTAAGAACAAGGCCTGCCCCCGGTTCTTGGGGCTTGGGCTGGTGTGTCATTTTGGTATTTGTTTGCCCCTGGTGCACCATTAGGCTGAGTTGCTACCTTTATCGGAACATAAATAACCTTTGTATTCAAAAATCTATGTAGGATAGTCTTGTCTGCTCGATCTTGTCAATGAAGTGTAAGTTGGTCATGTCTCATCGGAGCACCATGTCAGTAGCTTTGTTGCATTGGAAATTGCGCAATCGCTTGATCATGAGCTTCTCTACTTCTTTCTGAATATGCCTTTATTGGGGTAATAGAGCTCTCGGCTGCCCCCAGTAGTGACCTGTTGGTCTAGGTTGCTCTTCTATGTGTTTGGCTCATCTATACCGCGGCTGCAGAGCATGTGGTACATTCCTAGCAAGTGAACGAATTTCTCACAAACTATTCAAATTGAGTGACTGCTTCTCTCCATCCGTCGTGCTGCCTACTCCTATGTAAAGTGGAGGATGGTCCTTGTGGGCCTAGCTGCGAATGAACACTTTGTCTAGAAGGTTGCTCATGTTGATTATCAGAGTGTAACCCCAACCGTGAGTGTATACTCATCCGTGGGCCTAACTAAGAGAGTACGCTCCTCCACGTGCTAAGACGAGAGTATACGCTATCTCGAGGGCCCAGTTAGGAGTGTATACTGCCGGAACGCTCGGTTCGTGGCTGGTCGATTGTCTGCTTGCCGAGACGTTGCTAGAGAGGTTTTTCGTTAGCGCTTATCCTACTTCATAACACCTCGTCAAGGGCACGTTGCTTCTTGGTGTGCTGCAAGAGCTGATTCACCAAGGTCATCTATTGTGCGAAGGCGCTTGTCAACTCTATGACTTGTCGAGACAAGTGTTGTTCGCCATTCAGGTTAAAAGAACTTAGAAGAAATGTGTTTCCTTGAGTAGTGGAAGTGTGGTAGACTTCGGGTGCGAGATTTGAATTAGGAAATGTCAAATCCGTAGAGAAATTAGGTGAAAATGCCCCCGATTCGAATTAGGTTGCTTGGGACACCACGGAAGTAGGCTGCAGCACTCATACATATTGGGCTTGGGCTTAGCTCGGGAGCGCGCTGGGCTCGCGTTAGGCTGTTTCTCTTATCGCAGTTGCTTGGCCTTGCGCAGCTGAGGTAGTGGCTTGTGTCGGCTCGCATTGGGCCTGACTTGGCTGCCTTGCAGTGTGGGCTGCAAATTGGGCCGTGCACCAAGTGGACGAGGCTTAAGCTGCTTATAGCGCCTGGCATACTATTGCAAAGTGGCATGGCCCTGAGCTTTTGGCTGCCTCGCTGCCCACTGTGGGCTTGCTGACATGGAGTTGGCCCACTCCCCACTGCCATGGTGGTCCCCATGGTTACCATGGTGGTGGTGCTCCGTGGTGGCAAAGTTGATCCTCTTGCCATCGCTTTGAGCCTCATGGATCGTCGTGGTGGGGCTACGTCTTGTCCTCCATCATTTGATCCGGATCTTTGAACATAGGAAGTTCCGTTCGTCGTGGTTTCCGAATTTCCCGTCATTGTATTTTTTTCCTCACTTCTATTCAAAGAATTAAAAAATTCTAGGAATAACAAAGTATGAAAAATTTACGAATGAACGAGAAACGAGAAACTTTGAATGCGAGAATCTTCTTCAAGCATGTGAATCAAACTTTCAATGAAAGCACCAATTTGTGGATGCAAATTTCTTCCCTTTTTATCTTGGACAAAATTGCATCTACAAAACAAATAACACCTTTGGTCAAGGCCCAGAGCCTCACGCGCCCACGATGAATTTGGGGGAGGGGGGCTTTGGTCGAAGAACCTCCGATGCCAAAGTTAGAATTTTGAGGGAAAAGTGTTTGGAGAATTTAGAGAATTTTGCAAGAGAGTTTATTATTTGTAGCTAATTAGGAATAATTGAATAATAAATCAATTAATTAGCTAATTAATAGAATAATTTCCTAATTGATTAGCTAATTAATATAATAAAAGAGGAATGATTTGGGAGTTACCTTGTGGAGAGGATTTGATGAGGATTGATGAAATAGGTTTTGTATTATTACCTGGGCACTTTTGACTTGGTTGAGGGATGATTACTCATTGCTCGCACGTAGGAATCCCAGTGTGCCTCAAGGGTAATTTTATCCTTTTCACCCAAAATACCATGTGTCGCCTTATGATTATTTTTTGCTCCACAGTAAACTCACACACAATCATCATTTTAGCAAAACTACTATATATGATATTTTAGTAGATTGTCATAAACTCATATACAATCATCATTTTAGCAATAAACTACTATATATGAAGTCCTCTTCTATTGAAGCATCTTTGAGGGACACTTTGTGAGGCTCGCTCTGTAATTTTTTCTTATTGATCCAAATCAACTATATTTTAATTCATTATTCATCATTATTACTACGGTCTAGTGGTATTTTTCTTCACTTGTAAGTGAGAGGTCTTATGTTCGATTCTTATCAATTGCGAATTTGAACCATATTATGGTTAACCTATTATGAGACTAAACTCACCCTCACCTCCCTTCATATAAATAATATTTATTGTTAAAAAAAAAAAAGAAAAAGAGGTGGAGTTGGCCCTACGGTGTGTTTCTCAAATAAATTCCAAATCAAAGCATTTAAGGTCTTATGTTCGATTCTCATTAAATGCGAATTTGAACCATATTATTTCCAACATATTATGAGGCTAAGTTCATCCTCACCTTACTTCATATAAATAATATTTATTGTTCAAAAAAAAAAAAAAGTGGAGTTGGCCCTATGGTGTTTCTCAAATAAATTCCAAATCAAATTGAGACAAAATAATCAAGAAAAAGGGGAATGGGAATAAACTACGAAAGAGAGGATTCCGAAACCCCTATGTACGCGCTTACAAGCTTGAAACACACTTGCAGTCTTTTTCTTCTTCCTTTTTCTATTTACTTAGACGGACATCAAATTATAAACCACCACAAATGCTTTTGACATCCTTCACACGTGCCCCCGTGGACGTGACGTCATGGGTTTGAATACGAGCCGGGCGCGCAGGGCGAGGCAAATAAATCATTTAGCTATCTGTTGTTTTATGATTGATCCTCTCTCCTGCTGCTGCTGCTAAACGGGTGGTCGTTTTGGCAGAAGCGCTGCAGCTTTGCCCTCTGACATGTTACGGGCAGATCGGGCAGGGAAGAGATAAAGAGAGAGAAAGAGAGAGAGAGAGAGAGAAGAGTAGTGAAGTGATGACGACCTTACCTCCTTCTAGCCCTGCGCATTCATGGCGGTCCCGTCCTTGTCTGCCCAGCTTTCGAGGCCGGTACCCTCTCTCTAACTACTGATAAGAGGAAACAAATCTCTCTTGCCTCAACTCTCAACCAAAACTATTTTTAATGAAGTAGGATTCTCTTTCCTTCATTTTTCACTCATTTTTCCTTCTTTTTTATTTGAATTGTCACGATTAAGTCACGTTAATTTTTTATAACAAGAGAAAGATAAAATAAAAGAATGTAAGAGGAGAATATGGAAAAGGATGGAAAAAGAAGGGAAGAAAATCCTACTCCATTTTTAATACCAATATGTGAAAGATTTTGTACAAGTTGGTTGGATTACTAGGTAACCAACTCGTTACACAAAAAGAATCACCAAAACATTCAATCTGAACTTTTAAGTTTTAGAAACTGTATGGAAAGTTTTGTAATTTAGTTGATTAAGAGAATTCATCGCTAATATACGAGGTTTCAAATTCAATTCTTTTACTCTTTGTCTTCACTTGTATCAAAAAACCAAAAATTGTCTAGGTTACTTGGACAATCTGGTTTACGTCATTGTCAAGATGAGATAAACCATTATTTTCATTATATTAAACATTTTTCTTTCGCAAATATCACTAGCTGGATAAGGAAACTGAACTTGAAATTGAGACGAATTTTATAAATTGACATGCAAAAATTTGTTTGGATTCAAAATAGTTGTCATTTATAAATTCTTATGAGTGTGAATTTAAAAAAAAAAAATTCCCAACCATTTCTAAATTCCACCACTATTACTGCTACCACTCTTAAAAGTCACCACCTTCGTTGCTGCAATCACCGCTACCACTCTTACAAGTCACCACCTTTGCTGCTGCAATCACCGCTACCACTCTCACCGTTAGTCAAACTGTTAGGTCTGCCGTTAACTGATAATGTGGTGCTTATGTGGACAATAATTGAGCGCCACGTGTCATTAAAGCGTTCACGTGGAATTTAAAAATTAATTTTTTTTTTTTTTTTTTGGGTCTTCTTCTTCCTCCCCGACATTCCCTTCCTCCCTTATCTCTCCATTCTTTCCTCAAAACAAGTCCCAGATCCCGCAATGAGTCCGATGCTGAAAACCCAGATATGCACCAACCCACCAAACTCTTAGCTCCGATTCAACTCCCGCAAGGTGTGGATATACCCACCAAACCCCCAAAAAACCCAGATCCCGCAACCGCCGGACTCGTTCGATTCAACTCTCAGCTCCGATCCACCATCGTTGACTGATCTCCTCACCATCGTATCCAGTACCATCTTTTGAAGCCATTAACCATGAGTGTGCATGCTGGAGCATTTAACCATAAGGTTAGGAAAAAAGCCGGTCATAGATGCCAGAGATGGTGGCTGCGAAGTAGGCAAGCTGAGTGAGGGGAAGGGACTCGGCATCGAGGGTTTGGAAGGAACTCGGGATTTGGTGGGTTCGTGCAAAGGAGAGAAGGGAGGGAGAAGAAGGGAGGGAGCAAGGGGCGGACGGATGGTTTGGAGGGTTCCTCCCTGATTCTTTCGTTGCTTCTAACCCTTGCGAATTCAGGTACTCCTTCTTGATTATTCGGGCAATTTGGAGAGTAGGTTCAACAATTTGGGGTTATATTTTTCAAATTCTAAAGGTACAAATCTACTAGGTTTTGATCTAAATGGGTTTGGGTTGGAATCAGTTCAAGAATTTGGTATTTTAAAGTATGGATCTTCTTTTTGTGAACCCAGGTGGAGGAGACCCAAATCCTCCCAATTTTCTAGAAAACTATAAAGTCAAAAGAAAAAGAAAAAATTCAAATCAACTAATATTGGGTTTCTTTTGTGAACCCAAAAAAATTAGGGTCTCTTTTGAGATGAAAGAAAACGGAAATAGAAAAGGAAAATCAAAATGAAAAAGGAAGAAGAAGGGAAGAAAAGAGATGGAAGGACAGAGAAAAGGCCAAGAACTACAACAACATCGCTGTGGCAGTGGGTCTAGGATCTAGATGCAGAGGATGAAAAGTCGTCGATGGCGGAGATGGTGGCCGCGAAGGAGGCAAGCCGAGTAAGGGGAAGGGACTCGGCAGCAAGGGTTTGAAGGAACTCGGGATTTGGTGGGTTCGTGCAGAGGAGAGAATGGAGGGATGATAGGAGCATATTCATGCGACTTAAATGGCTTGTTCTCGTGCATTTACGTTATGTTTCTCTCGTTATTTTAGTCCTTTATGCTTCTTTTGTGTGTTTTCAGGTTCTAAGGGCCTAGGGAGCAAGAAAGTGCATTTTGAGGCCATTTGGAACATTTTTGGGCATGGATTGGATAGCTTATCCATGGAGCCAAGAGGATGGACGAATTTGAAGGCCTTGTATGCACTTGAAGACACAACACATTATGCCATACAAACCAACCTATTTTAGGCCCATTCTATGTACTTAAACCCTAGCCCTTTAAACTAGTTCATTTATCACTTATCAAACCATTCACTTATCACTCACCACATATCATATATTTATTACTTATCATATCATTCATTCATCTACATATCAATAACCACTTATCTTATCACTCAACATATCATACACTTATCACTCATCACACTTCATTATTACACCACCATTCATTCTTTAAAACACAAACAACATTCACATGCAAACACAAGCTTTAACCAACAAACAAAACAGCCAACACATGCACCAAAACACCTTTGCCGTGGCCTTCACTCCCCCTTGCATTTTCAGCCATTCCACTTCATCATTACACCACCTTCTCCATCTTTAATCACATGCACCACTAATTCAACACATGCACTTGTTCCTCCATTAAATCAACCACATTCATCACCAAAGAACCTTTGTGCCGTGAGTTCCATTGCATTCCCTTCACATTCACTCACATGCATTCCCTTCACATTCACCCACATGCACATTCAATCATTCACACATCCACCACTCATTCTTCATCATTTCAACCACCTACATGCATTAATTATTAAACTCTTCATCATTGCATCCAGAAAATGAGCAAGAAAGCCTCCCAAACACATGCAAATCCATCCATGCCGTGGGTTCTCTTTGCTCCCCTTGTGCAATTCCAGTTTTCACATGTGTCCTAGCTGTTTTTCCATCATTCCTCCACACAAATGCTTAAACAAACAGCCATATGTTCCCTCCACCACCCCTATAAATACCCTAGCATTCATTCATTCACTCCCCATTCAATTCATATCTCATATTTCCATTCACAACACTTCACACAACACAAATACCATTCCATTGCCGTGAGTCCCATTCCATTTTCTGTGCAGTTTTTCTCCTTCATTGCAGCCACTATCCAACCACTTCCCATCCCTCCAAAACACTTCACATAATCCCCAAAGCTCACTTAGACCTTGTGCTACAACAACGAGGAAGAAAAGAGTGCCTAAACGTTCATACAATTCAAGTTTGAGTTGTTGGAATGTTTAGGTGTTTCTTTGATTTCAAAGTTTAAATTTAATTCTCTTTGTTTTGTACGTATGAGAATGGAAGAGAAGAGTGCCTAAACGTTCATACAATTCAAGTTTGAGTTGTTGGAATGTTTAGGGGTTTCTTTGATTTCAAAGTTATGAGGAACTAAACCCCCTTTAGCTAGGGGGTGATTCGAAACTATGTTTATATTTGCAATATGAATTGATTACTTTTGGTTGGTATTTCATAAGTTGTGGATTCAATTCGTTTAACTGTTTGATTGATAAATTATTTATGTATGTTCATTAAGATTGCAAGCTTAATTTTCATGCATGAATATGACGCTAGAATATAAGTGAGTTTCACCTAATCGTTATGAACTTATATTCACAAGTAGTGGAGGTTGCTTATAAACAATCGCGTTAAACGAATTCTTGGCATAAGTTTCATGCGTATTCCATAGTAACGAATGCCTCGTCGATGTTTATGATTTCCGTTGAACTTAATGATCTTTGTTGAATGTCTCTATCATGCGTATTCCATAGTTAGGGACTTTGATTAAAGAATAATTTGGTTGTAATGCGTATTCCATTCAATCCAATGAATCTAGGGAAATCTGAAAGTTAATTTAAGCGAACCTAATTAACTTGGAGCATTGAGTTTCATAATTTATCGAAAGACCAACCGAAAATCAATCTTGTATTACAAGTGTAACATGTGTGGAGAAGAACCCCTTGGCTATTCCATCATCCATATTTTCATCACATTCATATTTACGTTTATTCGTTTTACAATTTGCTTAGTTTATTAACTTGTTTTGTTATTTCAATTTTCGTCAAATCAAACTTCCCCCCCCCTTATTTTGTTAAGTCTTAATCATTTGATTTGTCTTATTTTATGTTTTTAAAGTATTTGGAGTCTTTTGAACTTGTTTTGAGTCTTTTAAGTTTGTCTTAGTGTTTTAAAAGTTAGTTTTATTTATTTAAGTCAAGTGTTTAGCATCCCTAGTTAATCCCCGGTTAGAACGATCCCTACTTACATCATTACTACAATTGTCACAAATAGGGTTTAATTTGTATGCGTATAATGCTCGTATCAAATTTTGGCGCCGTTGCCGGGGATTAGCAAAGTTGCTAATCCCTTGTCTTTATTTTTATATTTTGTTTTTCGTGCATTCTTATTTCAGATTCTTAGTTTGTTTGTTTCCTTGTTTTTTAGGTACTGTGTATGACTCGTAGCTCTCGTCCTATTATAGAGAACATCTCCGACTTTGACGGTGATTTTGAACGCACTTTGAGGAGAACGAGGAGTCAACAAGAGCCACCACAACCGCCACCACAACCTGGGCTTGAAGAAGACGAAGTAGGTGAAGAAGAAAAGCCCACGGATCAAATTTTTGAAGAAGAACAAGCCATGGCAGCAGATAATAGAACCATCAAGGAGCTTTCGGCCTCGGGTTTGGCCAATGCAGACCCTCTTTGCATTCAATACCCCGCGGCTGCCCAAGGCAAGACCGATGAATTTGAACTCAAATCCAGTTTGTTACACCATATTCCGAAGTTCCATGGCTTGTCTATGGAAGACCCCAACAAACACTTGAAGGAGTTCGAGGTGGTTTGTTCGAGCATGACCCCCGTCAATGTGGATGGGAGTATATTGAAGATGAAGGCCTTTCCATTTTCACTTATGGACAAGGCCAAAGATTGGCTCTACGAACTAGCCCCGGGAACTGTGACTTCGTGGGAGAGTATGAAGTGTGCTTTCTTGGAGAAATTCTTCCCTACTTCGAGAGTGATTCTCCTACGGAAGAAAATTAGTGGTATTCAACAGAATCATGGTGAGACATTCCCGGCTTATTATGAGCGCTTCAAGGGCCTTGTAGCTTCATGTCCTCAACATCAAATGAAGGAGGAACTTCTCCTTCAATATTTCTATGAGGGCCTCCTTCCTATCGAACGTCAAATGCTTGATGCATCAGCGGGAGGAGCATTGGTGGACAAAACACCAAGGGATGCCAAGATTCTCATAGCCAACCGAGCGCTCAACGCCCAACAATATGAAGGAGTGGGCCAAAGGGAAGCCCCACGGCAACAAAGTGTAAATGAGGTGAGTGCTATTTCTGAAATTCAATCACAACTTGCTAATCTTACTTCTCTTGTTTCTCAGGTTGTGATTGGTCCAAAAGCACAAGAACACCAAGTCTGTGGCGTGTGCTCAATTCAAGGGCATCCATCTGACAAGTGCCCTCAACTAATCGAGAATGGTGGGTGGGAATCTGCCAATGCAATTGGTTTCCAAGGACAAAATCAAAACAACCCATACTCGAACACTTACAATGCCGGATGGAGGGACCATCCAAACTTCAAATGGAGGGAGCCACAACAAGCTGCCCAACAAGGAGGATTTAGGCCAAACCCCCCTGGTTTTTATTCCAAGCCGTATGCACCCCAACAATCCCAACAACCTTCGGCATCATCTCATTCAGGTACGTCTTTGGAAAGTAATCAAGCTATGCAATTACTAACCTCTATTTCGCAGGGGTTGCAAAATCAAAACAACCGGATAGAAAATAACGAGAAGGAGATGATGGATATGAAGAAACAAATAGGGCAGATTTCTGAGTTCCTTGGACAGATTAGAGAGCAAGGAAAGCTTCCTAGCTCAACCACAGTCAATCCAAAGGGAGGATTCGAATCCGCCAAGGCCATCACCCTAAGGGGTGGAAAAGAAGTTGGGACCGAGCCAAACAATCCCAAATCTGCCCAGAAAGTAGATGAAGAGACGACACAACCTGAGGCAGATCACCCTAACTCGGCCAAATCAGGTAATTTAAGTTCAAATTCATGTACTTCACGTCCTAATCTGCCCAATGTACCTTTTCCTCGCAGGTTCATGCAAGAAAAAAGGGAAGAAAGCGAGAAGGACATTCTTGAAACGTTCCGGAAGGTGCAAGTGAACATACCGCTTCTCGATGCAATCAAACAGGTTCCAAAGTATGCTAAATTCCTCAAGGACCTATGCAATACAAGGAGAAGAAGGGCAAACAAAGAGGTAGTGAAGGTAAGCGAGAATGTGTCCGCTGTTTTGCAACGTAAACTGCCTACCAAGTGCAAAGACCCCGGTAGTTTCACAATTCCTTGTGTGATTGGACATAATCGTTTTGAACATGCCATGCTTGATTTAGGTGCATCCATAAATGTCATGCCTTATTCTATTTATTCATCTATGAATTTGGGTGAATTAAAACAAGATGGTGTAATTATACAATTGGCCGATCGTTCTAACGCGTATCCAAAAGGAGTTTTGGAAGATGTGCTTGTGCAGGTGAACCATTTAATTTTTCCGGCTGATTTCTACGTCCTAGACATGGAGGATTCAGCCCATTCTACATCTTTGCCGATTCTCCTTGGTAGGCCATTCATGAAGACGGCCCGAACGAAGATTGATGTATACAAAGGCACCTTGACAATGGAATTCGATGGGGAAGTGATTGATTTTAATATTTCTGAAACTATGAGATATCCCGTTGATGACCATTCTTGTTTTTCCATTGATGTTATCGATTCTTTGGCGCAGGTATACCTTGAAGAATTGAATGAGGACGCCCTGGAAACAACCATCACCAAGGCCATAGAGCGCAAAAATGAAGGATTTGGGCCAATGCAAGGCCACGGCAAGGAGGAGGAATTCTTTGCAATGGGTTCTAGTGAAGAAATAATTGAGGTTGTGGCAGCCCTTGAGTCATTACCACAACAATATGGTAAGGTTCCACTCTCACTTTCAAATTCAGTTTCCACTAAGATGCTACCTTCTGTTGTTCAGGCACCATCGCTTGAACTTAAGCCGTTGCCGGACCATTTGAAGTATGTGTTTTTGGGAAAAGGCGAAACATTGCCCGTCATCATTTCATCAAGTCTCACGGCAATGGAGGAGGAGAAGCTTATGAGGGTGCTGCGAGAGCACAAAACGGCCATAGGGTGGACTTTGGCCGACATTAAAGGAATAAGCCCTACCACATGCATGCACCGTATACTTCTTGAGGAGGGGACTAAGCCATCCCGAGAGGCTCAACGCCGTCTCAACCCTCCGATGATGGAAGTGGTGAAGAAGGAAATAATCAAGCTTTTGGATTGCGGAGTGATCTACCCTATCTCTGATAGCCGTTGGGTCTCTCCAGTTCAAGTCGTTCCCAAGAAGTCCGGAGTAACTGTTATCAAGAATGATGAGAATGAGCTCGTACCTACACGCATTCAGACTGGATGGCGAGTATGTATCGATTACCGGAAGCTAAATGCCATGACTAGGAAAGATCACTTTCCTTTGCCATTCATCGACCAGATGCTCGAAAGGTTAGCCGGTCATGCTTTTTACTGTTTTCTTGATGGATACTCTGGATATAACCAAATTGTGATAGCCCCGGATGATCAAGAGAAGACCACATTCACATGTCCCTTTGGAACATTTGCTTATCGTCGCATGCCATTTGGCTTATGCAACGCACCGGCCACTTTCCAAAGGTGTATGGTAAGTATATTTTCCGATTTTGTTGAAAAGATCATTGAGGTTTTCATGGATGATTTCAGTGTATTTGGGAGTTCATTTGATAATTGCTTGGATAATCTGACCTTAATTTTGAAACGATGTGTTGAAACTAACCTTGTCTTGAATTGGGAGAAATGTCACTTTATGGTGAAACAAGGTATAGTTTTAGGACATATTGTTTCAGAAAAAGGAATTGAAGTAGATAAATCGAAAATAGACCTTGTACGTCACTTACCCTCTCCTACTTCGGTTAGAGAGGTACGTTCGTTTCTTGGCCATGCAGGGTTCTATAGGCGTTTTATCAAGGACTTCTCCAAGATGTCCAACCCTCTTTGCCGATTGCTTCAAAAAGATGTGCCATTCAAGTTTGATGAAGAGTGTAATTCGGCATTTAACCAACTCAAGGAGAAGCTAGTCTCAGCCCCCATTATTGTACCTCCAGATTGGAGCCTTCCGTTCGAGCTCATGTGCGATGCATCCGACTATGCATTAGGAGCTGTTCTAGGACAAAGAAGAGACAAGCGGCCGCATGTCATATACTATGCCTCTCGGACTCTCAATGATGCCCAATTGAACTACTCCACGACGGAAAAAGAACTTCTAGCTGTGGTTTTTGCTTTAGATAAATTCCGTTCATATTTAATTGGTACTAAAGTAATCGTTTATTCTGATCATGCAGCTTTGAGGTACTTGCTCACGAAAAAGGAAGCAAAGCCGAGGCTTATCCGTTGGATTCTTCTTCTTCAAGAATTTGATATTGAAATCCGGGATAAGAAAGGAAGCGAGAATGTAGTGGCTGACCATTTAAGCCGAATGATCCACGAGGAGCATGAACATGCCGTACCTATCCCTGAAACTTTTCCCGATGAGCAGCTGCTTTCCATTGAGGTAAGTGAACCATGGTATGCAGATTTAGTGAATTACTTGGTGGCTAAACAAATTCCAAATGAACTAAACAAGCACCAACGTGATAAGCTTAAAAATGATGCACGTTTCTATGTTTGGGATGACCCTTATTTATGGAAGTATTGCTTAGATCAAATTGTACGTAGATGTGTGCATGATTCTGAATTTCACTCAATTCTAAGCTTTTGTCACACATATGCATGTGGTGGTCATTTTGGCACACAACGCACTGCCCTCAAGGTTTTAGAGTGTGGTTTTTATTGGCCGACTATATTTAGGGATGCTAGAACCTTTTGTATGTCTTGTGATCGTTGCCAACGAATGGGTAACATAGGTACCAAGGACCAAATGCCGCAAACCCCTGTCTTTAATGTTGAAATTTTTGATGTTTGGGGCATTGATTTCATGGGCCCTTTCCCTCCATCTTATGGTTTCACTTATATCTTGCTAGCCGTTGATTATGTTTCTAAATGGGTGGAAGCAAAAGCCACCTGTACTAACGATTCTAAGGTGGTTGCAGATTTCGTGAAAACTAACATTTTTGCTAGGTTTGGAATGCCGAGAGTAATCATAAGTGATGGAGGGTCTCACTTTTGCAATCGGACCATTGAGGCGTTGCTAAGAAAGTACCATGTCAACCATAAGATCTCCACACCTTACCATCCTCAAACAAATGGCCAAGCCGAGGTGTCTAACCGAGAAATCAAACAAATTTTGGAGAAGACCGTTGGACCAACAAGGAGGGATTGGAGCTTACGTTTAGATGATGCACTGTGGGCATATCGTACGGCATACAAAACACCCATTGGGATGTCACCTTTTCGGCTCATCTATGGTAAGCCATGTCATTTGCCCGTAGAGTTAGAGCACAAGGCACATTGGGCCGTGAAGATTTTCAACATGGACATAGATGCAGCGGGAGTTCATAGGAAGCTCCAATTGAATGAACTTGAGGAGATTCGGAATGAAGCCTATGAGAATGCCCGGATGTACAAAGCCAAGACCAAAGCATTCCATGATAAAATGATTCGAACCAAGACCTTCACAGTTGGGCAGAAGTGTTACTTTTTAACTCTCGCCTACGTTTGTTTCCTGGTAAGTTGCGTTCTAAATGGATTGGCCCGTTTGTTGTTACTAATATTTTCCCTCATGGTGCAGTGCAAATCAAAAGTTCAAGGACGCAGCAAGAATTCAAAGTGAATGGGCATCGATTGAAGCCCTATTACGAGATGTTTGAGGAGCATGTCGTGGAGGAGGTACCCTTCCATGCCGTGGAACCTAGTCAAGCTTAAACGGAGGTACCGTCCGGCTGCAAGACGTAAAAGAAAGCGCTTCGTGGGAGGCAACCCATGCATCCGAATAGAGAAGAACTTGGAAACCCCTTTAAGAGACTTATTTTTATTCCTTTCTTTTTCTTTACTGCCTTTACTTTGCTTTCTTTCTCGTATTTGTTTATTTGCTTGCTCTGTTGTGACTTTCTGCTTAAAACATTGAGGACAAAGTTTGATTTAAGTGTGGGGGGGTAAACAATTTGTATTTGCATGAATTTCGTGGGATTTATTCACCTTTCACTTAGAATGTTGTTTCTTGCTGTTTTAAGCATTTTTAGAGTGTTTTAGTGTGTTTTATAGTGTCTTGGTATAAAACTCCGAAAATTTAAAAAAAAAAAAATTCTTTTGAAAAAAAAAAACCCAAAAATATGTGTTTTTAGAGTCATTTGAGTCATTTTGTTGCTATTTCGTTTCTGCCTTGTTAGGTTGTTTAGTTGTTATTGTTTGTTTGTTTATTAATTGTGTGAGTTTATGATTATAACATTGAGAAAATGTTTGATTTATTGATAGGCACTGCTAAACAAAGAAAGATGGTGCTTCACAAAGGTTGTTTGCTTGAGGCCCCACTACGTGGCTTTACTCTTGAAGCGGAAGGCGTAGGAACAGAAGGCATCGGAGCGGAAGGCGTAGGAACAGAAGGCATCGGAGCGGGAGGCATCGAAGATAGAGCATTCCAGGCCTCAATACTTGGCCAAGCGCTGGATGAGCCAGGAAAAAGGTGCCTCTGGAGGAAAGACGAGAACCTTTGACGGTCACTGTGAATCCGACCTTCAGACTCTTGCAGCTCATCAAGCTTCCTCTTCATGCCCGTCGAATAGTTGTTTGCAAGCACGTGCAAACTTCTATTCTCATACTTCAGCTGCTGGATCTCCTGCTTGAGACTTTCCACCTCTGCCATCAATGATTCCACCTGACGGGAGCGGGCAAGCAGGCGTTGGCCCATGTTGGACACAGAACTCGCACACTGAACACTAAGTGCGAGGGACTCTTGAACGGCCAACTCATCGGACCGTCCTGACAGCAGCCTACTATCTTTCGGAGTGAGGAGGTTCCTAGCTACTATTGTAGCTGTTGTGGCGTCCTGCATCACGGAGTCTTCACCTGTGAGAGGACCGTTAGAAGAAAAGAAAGAAGGGCGCCATACGTTACCTTGACGCGGCGCGCCCGCATCACTGCTAAGGTTTAATTCCAAGCTAAGGTTCGATGAGTTTGCCATTTTTCAAAAGTGTTCAAGGGGTGGATGGAATTAATTCTCAAAGGGCCGGAGTCGATTTTTCAAGAATGGGATTTCTTCAGAGTGCATTTGTTGGGGTGATCGATAGCTCCATAAAAAGCCATGGTGACGCGTCCACCGATTCAGAGATCCGGATTTTCCTCCGCAAATTTCGACGACGCATTCGCGGCTTTTCAGAAAACGCGCTCAGCTTTGTCAAAAGATATCTGACAAAGCTGATAACACGTGGAGGCCATCATCTCAATTACACGTCTTTAGCCGACAAGCGCAAAGTTCGGCGACGCTTTCTCTGCTTTTCAGAAAACGCGTGCAGCTTTGTCAAAAGAGCCGCACCCGTGACTACTTTTGCCATGCAGAAATCGAAGAGCCGTTCGTTCAGAAATCGAAGAGACGTCTGTCGACAAAGGGGTAAAAGAGCAGTACCACCACTTTCTATTCAGAAAATCCCTATATTTGTCGACCTTCATCTCTTATGGCAAGGCAGACTTGAAGAAAATGCCCACCAACTCTCTCTCACCTCTGAGGGCGCACTCCCAGCAAAGCCTTTTGAATTACTCAAAATTTTCTTCTTCCCCAAAGATGATACCAGACGCCTGGAGTAAAGATGACCCAGGAGGAAATGCATGTGCTGATTCATGCACCGCTTCTTCAAAAGCAAAGGTATCTCATATCATAAAGGTCAAAAGCAAAAGTATCTCATATCATGCTCTTTCCCTGTCTTTTTCTTTGTCCTTGTTCTTACTCGAATGGCAAAGTGAAAGAAGCAATCAGCCGGCACTTGGAGTCAGTCTTCCGATCTGGAGCCAACTGCCTGGAACCTATTCCTGATTGCTTACCTAGCGTTGCTCTCGAGTAGTCATCTTCAACGGTTGATACACTTCCAGAGAAGGGACCACTCCTGCAAAGATTGAACAAAGAAACAGATAAAGGGGGAAAGCTCAGACCTTCGGGGAAGACCAAAAGAACCATCATGCTGCCCAGTTCAAGAAGTAGCACAAAGGAAAATCAACGATGGGCAGAAACCAGTTCAAGAGTAAGCATGTGGAATCACAAAGATCAAAAGCCTCAATGCAATTACCAAGGAGAAGATGGAATTTACACTCTATAACCAGATTTGCGTCTCTAAACTCTTCTCTTTGTTAATTACATTCTGCCATGTTTAGTATGTTTAAGTGTTTTTTTTTGTGTATTTACTTATGTTTTGTGTGAATCTATGCTTAAAACATTGAGGACAATGTTTGATTTAAGTGTGGGGGGGTAACTAATGTTGTTAATGCAAATTCGTGGGATTTTATCACCCATAACTTCAAATATTGTTCCTTGCTGTTTTAAGGTGTTTTTAAGTTGTTTTAGAGTGTTTTAGTATGTTTTGTTTTTATAACTCCGAAAAGCACATAAAAATTTGAAAAATTGTTTTGAAAAACCTAAAAAGAGTGTTTTGAGTCGTTTTTTTTTTTGTGAGTTTGTGTCTTAGGGTACCTTCCAACACAATGATAAGGATTTGGTTTGTAATTGCATGACGGTTAAAAAGAGTTATTAACATAGAGAAAAGTTTGATTTACTCTTGGTATATGCTTGGTTATGGTTATAATGTATGACTTCACATGCAATCATAAAAGAAAAATTCGTTTTTGTAACATGCTTGAAGGAAGGAATTCAAACAAACGCTACAACCCTGTGAGACTCGAGCCATTACCTTCTTTGGAGAGTTATTTTCTGTGATTCTGTGTTTTCTAAAGTTGTTGCATGATCTCATTATTCCTTGCTTGGTTGCTACTTAGGATGCAATTGTATCATGATAGAACTAAATGCCAGAACTTATATCCGTTTCATTCAAAGCATGACATTGAATTGCATAACATATATCAAGATGAAGTTGTGTAGTTGCCACCATAACCAAATAGCCTTACTTCCCATATTTCGTATTTGTTGTAAGTTTTAACCCCGTTGAGCCGCGTTTAGCCTATTTTCTTTGCTAACCACATCACCCTTTACCTAGCCTAGAGTAGGACCATCCGTACCCTTTGTTCTTGAAAGATAGTGAGCATGACTTAATTGAATTCCTTTTTATTAATATGTTGCAGAAAATAAGTGTGGGGGAAGGGATTTTTGTGTGTATGTATGTGCCTAAGTCTTAAATGAGGCACGGAAAAAAAAAAAAAAAAAAAAAAAAAAAAAAAAAAAAAATGAAAATAAGTGAGAATGGACTCACAAGTGTGATTGTTGATGAAAGGGCCCAAAAAGTTTGAATATAGCCCTAAGTTTTGTGACTTCCCCTTGGGTGTTCAAAGTTAACTTCTGCGTTCTAAAGGGAATTCTAAGTGCCTAATTCAATACTTTGCTCACTATTGCTTTAAGAACGTTTGTGTACTCTACCTTTCTTTGTTAAACCATTACCCTTAGCCCCGTTACATCCCTCAACTTCTATCTTGAGTGTTATGTGTTTCAATTTGCGGAGTTTGAAATTGATATGAGCTTATGGAATCACTGGTTCTCATTCTAAGTAGTAGCATTCCATTCATGAGATCATATTCATGTCATTATCGTAAATCCAGAAAATGCTTTCTTTGTTATAACATATGTGAGATACTAGTCTTTCATGTTTACATCAATCTTCTCACATATACCTAGTGTAGGGAGTGTAGTCAGAAAATCTGTGTGAAAAACGAGTGCATATCTTGTAAGGATTTGAGCAAATTCTCTAAGGCATGTTACTACATTCAAAACATGGTTTTAAATGCTTAATTGTGAAATAGTATGTGGTGACTATGATTAAAAATGTACTTAAGTGTGAAGATGACTAAAATCTGTGAGAATGATGATTTTTAACATGTCATGTGCATTGGAAATCCCTAAGACGGTTGTTGGAAGGTTTAGGTTGTGTTTTACGTGTTTAGTGTCGTTTTGTTTATTTGTTTTTATTCTGTTTTGCTCGAGGACTAGCAAAAGCTAAGTGTGGGGGTATTTGGTAACTAATGTTGTTAATGCAAATTCGTGGGATTTTATCACCCATAACTTCAAATATTGTTCCTTGCTGTTTTAAGGTGTTTTTAAGTTGTTTTAGAGTGTTTTAGTATGTTTTGTTTTTATAACTCCGAAAAGCACATAAAAATTTGAAAAATTGTTTTGAAAAACCTAAAAAGAGTGTTTTGAGTCGTTTTTTTTTTTTGTTTTTATTCTGTTTTGCTCGAGGACTAGCAAAAGCTAAGTGTGGGGGTATTTGATAGGAGCATATTCATGCGACTTAAATGGCTTATTCTCGTGCATTTACGTTATGTTTCTCTCGTTATTTTAGTCCTTTATGCTTCTTTTGTGTGTTTTCAGGTTCTAAGGGCCTAGGGAGCAAGAAAGTGCATTTTGAGGCCATTTGGAACATTTTTGGGCATGGATTGGATAGCTTATCCATGGAGCCAAGAGGATGGACGAATTTGAAGGCCTTGTATGCACTTGAAGACACAACACATTATGCCATACAAACCAACCTATTTTAGGCCCATTCTATGTACTTAAACCCTAGCCCTTTAAACTAGTTCATTTATCACTTATCAAACCATTCACTTATCACTCACCACATATCATATATTTATTACTTATCATATCATTCATTCATCTACATATCAATAACCACTTATCTTATCACTCAACATATCATACACTTATCACTCATCACACTTCATTATTACACCACCATTCATTCTTTAAAACACAAACAACATTCACATGCAAACACAAGCTTTAACCAACAAACAAAACAGCCAACACATGCACCAAAACACCTTTGCCGTGGCCTTCACTCCCCCTTGCATTTTCAGCCATTCCACTTCATCATTACACCACCTTCTCCATCTTTAATCACATGCACCACTAATTCAACACATGCACTTGTTCCTCCATTAAATCAACCACATTCATCACCAAAGAACCTTTGTGCCGTGAGTTCCATTGCATTCCCTTCACATTCACTCACATGCATTCCCTTCACATTCACCCACATGCACATTCAATCATTCACACATCCACCACTCATTCTTCATCATTTCAACCACCTACATGCATTAATTATTAAACTCTTCATCATTGCATCCAGAAAATGAGCAAGAAAGCCTCCCAAACACATGCAAATCCATCCATGCCGTGGGTTCTCTTTGCTCCCCTTGTGCAATTCCAGTTTTCACATGTGTCCTAGCTGTTTTTCCATCATTCCTCCACACAAATGCTTAAACAAACAGCCATATGTTCCCTCCACCACCCCTATAAATACCCTAGCATTCATTCATTCACTCCCCATTCAATTCATATCTCATATTTCCATTCACAACACTTCACACAACACAAATACCATTCCATTGCCGTGAGTCCCATTCCATTTTCTGTGCAGTTTTTCTCCTTCATTGCAGCCACTATCCAACCACTTCCCATCCCTCCAAAACACTTCACATAATCCCCAAAGCTCACTTAGACCTTGTGCTACAACAACGAGGAAGAAAAGAGTGCCTAAACGTTCATACAATTCAAGTTTGAGTTGTTGGAATGTTTAGGTGTTTCTTTGATTTCAAAGTTTAAATTTAATTCTCTTTGTTTTGTACGTATGAGAATGGAAGAGAAGAGTGCCTAAACGTTCATACAATTCAAGTTTGAGTTGTTGGAATGTTTAGGGGTTTCTTTGATTTCAAAGTTATGAGGAACTAAACCCCCTTTAGCTAGGGGGTGATTCGAAACTATGTTTATATTTGCAATATGAATTGATTACTTTTGGTTGGTATTTCATAAGTTGTGGATTCAATTCGTTTAACTGTTTGATTGATAAATTATTTATGTATGTTCATTAAGATTGCAAGCTTAATTTTCATGCATGAATATGACGCTAGAATATAAGTGAGTTTCACCTAATCGTTATGAACTTATATTCACAAGTAGTGGAGGTTGCTTATAAACAATCGCGTTAAACGAATTCTTGGCATAAGTTTCATGCGTATTCCATAGTAACGAATGCCTCGTCGATGTTTATGATTTCCGTTGAACTTAATGATCTTTGTTGAATGTCTCTATCATGCGTATTCCATAGTTAGGGACTTTGATTAAAGAATAATTTGGTTGTAATGCGTATTCCATTCAATCCAATGAATCTAGGGAAATCTGAAAGTTAATTTAAGCGAACCTAATTAACTTGGAGCATTGAGTTTCATAATTTATCGAAAGACCAACCGAAAATCAATCTTGTATTACAAGTGTAACATGTGTGGAGAAGAACCCCTTGGCTATTCCATCATCCATATTTTCATCACATTCATATTTACGTTTATTCGTTTTACAATTTGCTTAGTTTATTAACTTGTTTTGTTATTTCAATTTTCGTCAAATCAAACTTCCCCCCCCCTTATTTTGTTAAGTCTTAATCATTTGATTTGTCTTATTTTATGTTTTTAAAGTATTTGGAGTCTTTTGAACTTGTTTTGAGTCTTTTAAGTTTGTCTTAGTGTTTTAAAAGTTAGTTTTATTTATTTAAGTCAAGTGTTTAGCATCCCTAGTTAATCCCCGGTTAGAACGATCCCTACTTACATCATTACTACAATTGTCACAAATAGGGTTTAATTTGTATGCGTATAATGCTCGTATCAAGGGATAAAGGAGGAAGGAAAGGTCGGGGGAGGTAGAAGACGACCAAATTTTTTTTTTTTTAAATTTTAATTTCCATGTGTCTCCCAATCATTGTCCACATGGGTGCCACGTCATCAAGTAACGGAAGACTTAACAGCCAAACTAACGGATGTATGAGACTGTCTCAAAATTAGCACTTTAGGTTTGACTCTAGGACGAAAAAAACTTCATGTACCAAATGTTGAAAACCATGAAACTTGAGGGTAGTAAACTGATATTTACCCAAAAAAAAAAAGTTTGAAATTCTAGAAAAAGAAGAATTAAAATTGGAAAATATTGGGTTCAACAATATAAACTTACTTGAATTTACTTGCACATCCCGTAGAATTATTTATCATTTGACCACAGTACAACATTAATGAGTAGGTAATATGTATATGGATATGCCATGACAATATATAACTCTCAAACACATAACAACATTTTAAAATTTCATAAATCATGGTATAATTTGCATAAATCAATTTAAAAGCATTTGCAGAAACGATAAAGTTTATATATATATATATATATATGGAAACAAAATGCCCACTCACTGATATGTTGATGGATCGTAGCCTCCTAGCCTCGATTGTCCTCGTACGTCCTCAGGATAAGCCTCCACTATATGTGAAACAACTAATAATAATTACTTAATTAACACATATACGAAAAAGCTAGGAAAAACTCCTCATAGCTTGCTCAAACGGAAGGATTGAATATATGAAAATGTTCTACTCGAAGTCACAGACCCGCACATGTCAACCACTCGCCGATTGGAGGATGGACGCACCCTCACACGCTACCTAACCCACGGCCACAGCGCAGCTACGCATAGGCACGCACCTGGCAGAGACTGACAGGGAATATTCTGTCAAAGTTGAAGGAATATTCTGTTAAATAGTAATGGAACCTAACACCCTTAGCTGACGCCATTAGAATATTCTATCAACTTTGATGGAATATTATTCGTCTTCTTTGGTGATCTTCGCTGTCCCCGCCGCCGGTGCCGCCATCTGGTTTCGCCGGATTCTGGAAAAAGTGGCCGCTTTCTCAACCATTTTTTACCAACTTTATATGGAAATGAAGCTCTTGAGGAGAATAACAAGATTATACCTTTTAAAAGCCCAAAAATGGATGGAAAATGGCCTAAAAAGCCTCGCAAGTATCAGCCTAAAACTCGACTCCTTGAAACCGTGTTTCTCGACGTTGTCTTCACTGCAAACTTAGCCTAGGGACTCTAGGGAGTTGTGTGGATGCTCCCACAACCTTCAAAACATCGTAACTCAGTCGGGATCACGTCAAAGCAAATCGTCTGAGTCGGTGCTTCCGAGTTGGCGAGTCAAAACTCAACCACTTCAAGATTGATTTGTATGGTTGGGTTTGTGAGGATGACATAATCACAATGGTGATATTTTTAAGTTTGATTTGTAAGTGTTTGATGAAGGCCCTTGCAGTTACAGAGAAGAGGGAGGTACTGGTGGGAGAAAGAGATGAAGAAGATGAGAGAGAGATAATGACAGCTTTTTTGATTGATGGAAAAGTTGGGGAAGTTGTCTGGTTAGGTGAGAGAATTGAGGAGTGAAAATTGATTGGTGAGGCAAATGGGTACACGGAACCGATTTTAAAAAAGAAAAGTGATAAGGTTTTTCAGATTTTGGCATAGTAAATCGTACACAAAAACCCGCCTCCTTATTAATAACAGTGTTTCCAACACTGATAAATTAACACACGTGTGTACCACTCCACTAGTTGTTAACGTACTTTAACATAACGTAACTTTTTTGTTACAGATCCCATTCGGGACTAACTCACGCTCACATATTTGTAATAACGAGTACTATTTAATTACGATAGCAAGAAACATAATTTAAAGTTGCATAATCATGTCCACGTCACTTTGCCAACAATGGCATAAATGTCAATTTATACACTCGGGGAGAAATTACATTGAAAATTAGGGTCGGGTTGTCACAACCTACCCTTCCTTAAGAAAATTTCATCCCCGAAATTTCAATACTACTAGAAAGAAATCTACAAATGAAGGTGCAATTTTTGCTTGTGTTCCTCTATCTCCCAAGTAGCTTCCTAAACTGAGTGGTTCCTTCACAAGACATTCACCAAAGGAATGGTCTTGTTTCTAAGAACTTTGTCTTTCCAGTCAAGAATTGTCATCGAACCCTCGTCATACGTCAAATCCAGATTAATCTCTAACAATTGAGGAGGAATCACATGTGACGGATCATAGACGTATCTTCGTAGTATCGACAGGTGGAAAACTTTATGCACCATTGACAACTCTGGAGGTAGATTAAGTCGATAAGCAACTTCACCAACTCGCTCGATAATCTGGTCTGGCCTGATGTAACAAGGGCTTAGCTTCCATTCCTTCCTGAATCATACAACGCCTTTCCACGGTGACAGCTTTAAGAATACCAAGTCTCCAACCTTGTATACCCTGTTGGTCCAATGTCTGTTTATTATACTCTTTTACTGATCCTGTTTTGCTTTCAGGTTAGCCTTTATCACCTAAATATTTTGTGTTGTCTCATCCACGATCTCAGGGCCCACCAAAACTCTTTCATCAACTTTAAACCAGCACAGTGGGGTACGACATGGTTTCCCATACAACGCCTCAAATGGTGACATACCAATGCTGGAATGGAAGCTGTTATTGTAGGTGAATCTTATCAACGACAAGTGTTTGTGCCATGCATCTCCGAATTGCAAGACCAAAGATCTCAGCATATCCTCCAGTGACTGGATAGTTCTCTCTGTCTACCTATCGGTCTGAGGATGATAGGCAGTGCTGTACAGTAATCTCGATCCCAGAGCTTCTTGGAAAGCCACCCAGAACTTTGAAGTAAATCTGGGGTCCCGAGCATAAATGATACTAAGTGGAACACCATGATAGTTGATGATTTCATAGACGAAAAGTTCAGCCAACCGACTCAACAAGTAGTCTCATGAACAGGTAGGAAGTGTGCTGACTTGGTAAGTTGATCTACAAGCACCTAAATATCGTCATAGCCATTTCGCGTGCCTCGAGCGTACGAGGTAGCTTGTACACCAAATCCATTGTGATATTTTCCCATTTCCACCGGGGTACCGAAAGTGGCTATAGTAACCCAAATGGTTTCTTTCTTTCCACTTTGACCAGCTGAAAAACTGAACAACGACTCACATACTTTGTAATTTTTCTTTTCATTCTAGGCCAATAATAGAAATGTCGGATGGTATGATACATCTTGGTACTCTCGGGATGCATCGTATGAGCTGAAATATGCACTTCATCGAGAATTTCTTTCTTCAGTTCTTCTACGTTCAACATATACATCTGATCACCTTGCATCAGCATACCATCAGGCCTTCAAAGCTTGAGATCTCCCTTTTTACCGTCCCACAATGCCTGTCTTAACGCATGGGATTATGGGTTGTTCATTTGGGCCTCGAGAACATGATCCAACAAAATTGGCCTAACCTGAAAGTTGGCAAGTAGAGCTCCATGTTGATCTACTTCTAAAGCCGCTCTAGTAGATCTTAGGTCGGTGAGAAGAGGAACATGACATGCATAAAAAGCAATAAGTAGGTCGTGAGATTTCTTGTTGAGAGCATCAGCTATAGTATTCGCACAACTAGGATGGTACTCGATAGTGCAGTCATAATCACTGATCAACTTCATCCACCTACGTTACCGAAGATTAAGTTTTTTCTAAGTAAAAATGTACTTGAGGCTTTTATGGTTAGTGAAAATCCAACACGTTTCCCTATAAAGATAGTGTCGCCAAGCGAAAATGATAGCTACTAACTCGAGATCATAAGTAGGATAATTCATCTCATGAGGCTTTAACTGTCATGAAGCATACACAATCACCTTTCCATGCAACATCAACACGTAGCTTAGACCATTCAGAGAGGCATCACTGTAGATCTCGAAATTCCCATTGTCATCGAATAGTGCCAAGATAGGGGCATGAGCGAGACAATACTTCAACTGTTGGAAACTCCGTTCACAATCATCACTCCACTCCAAATTAACTCATTTCCTGGTCAACCTTGTCAGAGGCAGGGTTATGGCTGAGGAGTCTTTCACAAAGCGTTGATAATAACCCGTAAGACTAAAAACTCCTTACTTCAGTGACCGTTTAAGGTTGCTTCCAATTTTCCACTGCTGCTACTTTTTGGTGATCTACAAGAACACCCTGAGCTAATATCACATGTCCTAAGAATGACACTTGATCCCGCCAGAACTGGCACAATTGATTCTCATTTAGATTCTTCAAAACCAGTCATAGATGTCTAGCATGGTCAGCCTCACTCTTGGAATATACCAAAATGTCGTTGATGAAGACGATTATGAACCTGTCAAGGTATGGACGCAATACCTGATTCATCAGGTCCATAAAAGCTGCAGAAACATTAGTTAACCCAAATGGCATCACAAGAAACTCATAATAACCATATCGAGTTCGAAGAGCTATTCTCGGGACATCATTACTTCTGATCTTCAACTGATAATAATCGGACCTTAGATCGATTTTCAAGAAAACGCAAGCACCATGAAGTTGATAGAAAAAATCATCGATACTAGGCAATAGATAACGATTTTTAATCGTTACCCGATTCAACTGTCTGTAATCGATACATAGCATCAAAGTTTCGTCTTTCTTCCTTACAAACAAGACTGGAGCTCCCCAAGGGGATGTGCTCGGTTAAATAAATCTTTTTTCAACAAGTTCTTGCAACTGGGTTTTTAATTCCCTTAACTCCGCAGGAGCCATAGAATAAGGAGTTAGAGAAATAAGATCGGTACCTAGAATTAGGTCGATGGTGAACTCCACTTCACAATCTGGTGGTAGGTTAGGTAAATCGTTAGGAAAGTGTCTGACTACTCGAACGTCTTCCACACGAGCAGAAGTCTGTTCAGTTGCCATTACATGAGCTAAGTAGCCTTGACAACCCTTCCTTAACAACCGTTTTTCCCTCATGGCAGAGATAACTCCATGTTTCAGATCGCAACGTTCACCAACAAATGTGATAATAGGTATGCCCGGTGGGTGAAAAGTATAATAGTCCAACTTGGCACGATTGTAATGTAACCAATCCATACCTAAGATAACGTTAAAGTCAACGATATCCAAATGAACAAGATTGGCTAGCATTACAACATCCTCGATAAGAACGAGGCATCCTTGATACTCCCAACCAACATAATAAACTTCACCCCTAGGCATCGAGAACTCCAACTCATAACCGAGGGGAGTGGGGTAAGCTTGAGCCTTTTGAGCAAACGTATGGGAAATAACTAAATGTGTAGCACCTGAGTCAATTAATATTCTAAAAAAATGGCCAAGAGCATTCAACGTACCCATAATCAAGTTGGGGTTACTTTGTGCATCCTGCAAGGTGATATGATTGACTCGACCATATGCCCGCTGTCAGCCTTCTCAACCCCTGGTTCCCTGGTTTTGATTTCCTCATCCCTGGTTACCTCAACCTTGATTTGTTGGATTAGGTTGTCTAGTTAATACACCGCTGCTAGAAGCTACCTCAAGGTTCTGGGGCTATTCCCTGGCATAACACTGCGATCCACCATCCTGATACGGCGTATAGCCCCCTGGTACTGTGGATAACTGCCCTGGTAATAAGGATCAGGTGGGTACTGATATGCTCATCCTGGATAATGAACTATGTCACCTTAATAATGAAAAGCACCCTCATAACATGTTGACGTGTAGGCACCAGGTCCTTGAATCTGCTGGAGAGGGACTGCATATGGTAGAGTAGGAGGCTGATTTTGCTGACTCTGCGAACACTGATTAGCTCTGTGTCCCATTTAACTGCAAGTATAACATCCATTACTTCCCCTTTGAATTCACCAAAATAACGGTTATTGCATCTGCGATAGTGCGGAGCACCAAAATTGCTAGGAACTATCTATGGCCTTGCCGCACATTCGTGGCTTATTGGAATTTGAACCACCACTCAATGATCCAGAACCATTTCCACTTCTCTTGAAATTATGGGTCTTTCTAAGGCCAAAAGATGACTACCCCCTGTTATTATTCCTCTGAGCATTATTATTATTATCCTCTTCCTCATCGTCATCATCGGGAGCATTCTCGGAATCTTCAACCCGAAGTATAACCTCAAAGAATTCTTGGTAGGTAGAACAGGGAGTGGAGGTTACCAAAGAGCGTAATCGCTTGCGAGTCCCCTTCTTAAAGTAATGAAGCATCTCCCTGGGATTCCTAGTGATCTCGGGACAATAGCGGGATAAGTCAGTGAACCTTCGATGGTACTCTGTGACTAACATTTCCCCTTGCTTTAGGTATGTGAATTCCTCTTTGTTTCGATCCTTGTAATCTAGAGGTGTGAACCTAACCTCAAATAAGCATTTAAATACATCCCAATCCATGGCCTCTTGAGCAAACAACAGGCATGACTCCTGAGCCCACCATGATGTTGCTTCCAAACAAAAGAACCAAGTCAATGTCTCGACCCATCTCTCCACTGGAAGGTTCCCTTGTCGCTGCATAACTCGGAAAGTCTTCTCAACATGATCAATCAAAATATCAAATTTCTCAGGTCCCTCATTGCCAAAGAAATTATTTATCTGAAGGTGGGATACTATCTCCAAGGTACTCCAATGGGGAGGATGAAGTGTGGACTGAACAACACTAGGAATAGCCTCACCAAGTTGCCTAAAATTGGGGAAATTAGTCTCAGATGAGACATGTGGCTCTTTATGAGGTGGCATGATTCTGACATAAGAGATCAAAAATTATTAGGACATATAGCACATATGAGGAATGCAGAACTACCTAAACCTATGTTCTGATACCAAACTGACATATCCCGACCGGAATCGAGGCATACTGGCCGTCACCCAAACGTGACGTAACCAAAGTGTGAATGATGTAAAAAATGTGGATAAATTCAAATTAAAACCAAAACTAGAACTTATTTAAACTACTAAAGTGAATGCGCAGTAGTGGGTAGAACCCATAAAATACAAATGTTCAGAGCATAGATGACAAATAGTGTAGTCGAAACTAGAAAAGTACTTAGTGCACAAGTCAAAATAGTTCATACATTAAATAAAGATATGTCAGAATCGCTGGGTGATTCTCATGTACCATAGAGTAGGTCGGCTATCTAGGACCTGGAGGGGCGAAAAACAGAAGGGTGAGTAGGCACAAAAATAAAAATTTATAAAATCCTTTTATTTTCTGAACATACTAGCCCCTCGCTATAAAGCATGTATAGTTTCCATAAAACATACTATATATAGGTATGAAATCAAATGTGAAATCAACAGTAAATCAGATAGTGTGCCACACCATAATATCTCAACAGCAATATAAATAAAATCAGGTATTCAATTAATCTATACTAGCACGCAAGTGTGAGTCGCCTAATGTGACATGTACGACAAGACTGACTCCTACTTGGATCCAAGGCGAGTGTGCGGTGCGGGAGGTGAATATAGACGTGAAGGACTGGCCCTAGCTCGGGGCGAGTGCTAACATCGGGGTGTAGCAATGATGAGCAGAATACATGACTATATACATGCCATAATGATTCAATAATTCCAATCAACAATATAAACTTACCTGAACTTACTTGCGTGTCCTATAGGATTATTTAACATTTAACTATAGTACAACATTAATGAGTAGGTAATATGTGTATGGATATGCCATGACAATATATAACTCTCAACCACATAACAGCATTTTAAAATTTCATAAATCATGGCATAATATGCATAAATCAATTTAAAAGCATTTGCGGAAACTATAAAGTTTATATACACACACACACACGAAAACAAAATGCCTACTCGCTGATATGTCGATGGATCATAGCCCACTAGCCTTGCTTGTCCTTGTACGTCCTCAGGATAAGTCTCCCCTATATGCGAAACAACTAATAATAATTACGTAATTAACACATATATGAAAAAGCTAGGAAAAACTCCCTATAGCTTGCTCAAACGGAAGGTTTGAATGTACGAAAACATTCTACTCGAAGTCACGGTCCTGCATATGTCAACCACTCGTCGGCTGGAGGCTAGACGCTCCCTCATATGTCGTCCAACCCGTGGCCACACTTTCGGCCACGCGCATGCACGCGCTTGGTAGAGACTGATAGAAGACAAGGAATATTATGTCAAATTTGACGAAATATTCCATTAAATAGTAACAAGAACAAACATCGTTACCTGACACCATTAGAATATTCCGTCAACTTTGATGGAATATTCTTCGTCTTCTCCGATAGTCTTTGCCATCCACCGTTGTCTGGTTTCGCCGAATTCTAAAAAAAGTTACCGGTTTCCGGAAAATTTTTAAACTCATATAACTTCTTCATTTCTCAACCATTTTTGACCAACTTTATATGGAAATAAAGCTCTTGGGGAGAAGAACAAGATTATACCTTTCAAAAGCCAAAAAATGAACAGAAAATGGCTTGAAAAAGCCTCGTAAGTCTCGGCCTAAAACTCGACTCCTTGAAACCATGCTTCTTGACATTATCTTCACTCCAAACTTAGCCTAGGGACTCCAGGGATTTGTGTGCATGCTCCCACAACCTTCAAAACGTCGTAACTCGGCCGGGATCATGTCGGAGCAAACTCGTCCAAGTCGGAGCTTCCGAGTTGACGAATCAAAACTCAACCGCTTCAAGATTGGTTTGTACAATTGGGTTCGTGAGGATGAGAGGATCACGATTGTGGATGCAAATTTTCGCCTTCTCCTTCTTTGACAAAATTGCACCTACCAAATAATCAACACCTTTGATCAAGGCCAAGAGCATCATGCGTCCACGATGAATGAGGGAGGGGGGCTTTGGCCAAAGAACCTCCGATGCCAAAGTTAGAATTTAGAGAGAAAAGTGTTTGGAAAGTTTTTGGGAGTTTTGCAAGAGTGTGTAACTTAGCTTTTAAGAGAAAATGTGGTCCAATTTATAGAGCATGGCCGACCCTCTTTGAGAGAGAGAGTGGCCAGCCTTTGGGTGTTTTTTGGGGTGTAATGGGTGAGTTATTTGGCAATTAATGGATTAATTAGGTAATAAATCCATTAATTAGCCAATTAACTCAATTTATATGGAATGTTTTAAAGGTCATGTAAGGTCATGGAGTAAATATGTTGTAGGGAATATAAGATGAGGATGGATGAAATAATTTAGAATTTGTTATCTATTTTGGGCACCTTTGGCTTGGTTGAGTGATGCTTGCCTGCTGCTCGCGCGTAGGAAACTTGGTGTGCCTCGAGGGTAATTTTGTCCTTTTCACCCAAAAAATCCACGTGTCACCTCTTAATTATTTTTTGGCTCCACAAATACCCCCACACCTGCTAGGCTACCCGTAGGAAATGGTGGCAGGTGTCAAGATCTTGCTCTAGGAACTTAGGACTGCTTCCTATTTTGATTTAGATTCCCTTTTTAATATGAAGTTAGATCCTTCTAGGAAAGGGAAATAAATTCATCTCAAAGTCTTTTTAAGTCCACCTTAAGTGGATTGTTAAATCAACGTTGGAGAGCGATTTATTCTACCCTACAAGAGAGAGAAAGCTCAGAGGATATTTGTTCCCCCTCCTCTAGCAATCTTCTACATCTTGCCTATGCAAAAGATCGTCTTTCGTTGCTTGCTTCGTCTCCATGCCACACCGATGTAAAAAATTTAATTTTCCTTGTCTTCTTCTTGGATAGTGTTGTCGCGGTGCAGCTATCGGGGTAGTGCGGCATGTCGGTTGGCAAGGGCCAGGAGTTGGCTTGGTATGGGCCAAGGAGGTGGTGTGGCAGGGGCCATTGCTTATGCTGCTCGGCTTGATTGAAGCCAAGGATTGGCTCGACATGGGCTAAGGAAATGGCGTGGCATGGGTTACGGTTTGGGTTGCCTGTCGGAAATGAGGAAACTGCTTAAGTTTGATTTCTCAACTGCCATAAATGGAGTAGTCAAGGATGCAGCTGTTAAGATTGGAGCTGCTGAAGATGAAGTGTTGGATGAGCGAATTGTTGAGTGCAAAAAGTGGCTGTTGCCCCCTGACCATTTTGCTTCCTACTCGATCTTTAAGCATTCGATCATTTGAGCCATATGGCTTTCTCGCACTAGAGAGCTTATCCAGAGGGTGTCGGGGAATTAGTTTACCCTCTCACACTGGAGAGCAATTAGTTTACCGTTTCGCACTGGAGAGCAATTAGTTTATCCTCTCGCACTGGAAAGCAGACCCAGATGGGTGTCGGGGAATTAGTTTACCCTTTCGCACTGGAGAGCAATTAGTTTATCCTCTCGTACTTGAGTGCAGACCCATATAGGTGTCAGGAAATTGGTTTACCCTCTCGCACTGGAGAGCATGGAAATCATTGTCATGAGTACAGCTAAGGAAAGCTACATTGCCAGGACAACCGAAATAGTTGGGCTGGTATGTCATTCTGGTACTCGTCTGCCCCCGATTCTTGGTAGTTGGGCTGGTATGTCCTTCTGGTACTCGTCTGCCCCCAGCATGCCATTAGCTACTACATTTGTCAGAACAAAAGTAGTCTTTATATTTAGCAATCTATATGGGGTAGTCCCATTTGCTCGATCTTGTCATTGAAAGATGACTCGTTTATGTTGGTCATGTCTCATTGGAGTGCCTTGTCAATAACTTCGTTGCATGGGGAATTGCGCAATCGCTCGGTCAAGAGCCTTTCTACTTCTTCTTGAATTTTCCTTTGTTGGGGTGGTAGAGCTCTCGACTACCCCCGGTCGTGACCTGTTGGTCTAGGCTGCTCTTCCATGTGTTTGGCTCGTCTATGCCATGGGTGTGGTATGTTCCTAGTAGGCAAGCGGGTAACGCGCAGGCTGTTGGTTGAACTTGAACCGGATTGAATGACTGTTTTTCTCTGTTGGCTGTGCTACTTACTCCGATGTAAGGTGGAGGATGCTTCTTGCGAGCCTTGCCACGAATGAACACTTAGCCTGGAAGATTGCTCATGTTGATTATCGGAATGTGACCCCAACCGTGAGTGTATGTTTATCTGTGGGCCTAATTGAAAGTGCACGCTCCTCCACGTGCTAAGACGGGAATATACGTTATCTCGGGGTCCAGTCAGGAGTGTACTCTGTTAGAACACTCGGTTCATGACTGGTCAAGTAGCTGCTTGCTAGGACGCTGGTGGAAAGGTTCGTTTGCCCTTGTCCTTCTTTGGGACACCTTTTCCGGGGCACGTTGGATCTCGATGGGTTGCAAAAGTTGATTCACCAAGGTTGTCTATTGTGCAAGGGTGCTCGTTAACTCTATGACTTGTTGAGACAAATGTTGTTCGCCATTTGGATTAGAAGAGCTTGGAAGGAATATGCTTCCTTGAGCAGTGGAAGTGTGGTAGGCTCCGGGCACGAGATTTGAATTGTGAAATGTCAAATTTACGGAGAAACGTGGTGAAAATGCCCCCGGCTCGATGGTTGGTCCGGATGGTTGAGATACTCTTGGGCTGATTTGGGCTGGTTGGAATGCCGCTGGAGCAGGCTGGGCCAGAGAGTGGGCTGCTCAGCAGGAGCGGGCTAGGCCACAGGAGCAGGCTGGGCCACGAGAGTGGGCTGCTTGGCAGAAGCAAGCTAGGCCACGGGAATGGGCTGCTTGGCGTATGATGCACGCGGGTGCGAGGCTTGGGCTCGGCTTGGCAACGCGTTGGGTGTGGAGTGACATGGCTTGGGCCGTGGCCTCAGTGTCGTGGGCCGCCTTGGATGGCACGGCCTGGGCCGTGGTGGTGACACTATGGACCTCATCGCGGGTGGCTACCGTGGTAACCATCGCGGTGGTTCTCGTGGTGGTGGTGCTGCTCCACCTATTGTCACATTTAGCCTCATGGATCTCGATGGTCCCATCTCTTGAGTGTTGAAATTTTCATTTGTTGAATTCTCTAAATTTCTAACCATTTTACTTCTCTTTTACATTTTATCAAAGAATTTTTGCAAATTAAAAATTATAATAATAAGAACGTACAAGAAATCTACAAATGGACAAGAAAATAGAAAACCTTGGATGCGAGAGTCTTCTACGAGTATGGGACTCAACTCTCAATGAAAGCACCAATTTGTCGATGCAAATTTTCGCCTTCTCCTTCTTTGACAAAATTGCACCTTCAAAACGATCAACACCTTTGGTCAAGGCCAAGAGCCTTACGCGCCCACGATGAATGGGGGAGGGGGGCTTTGGCCAAAGAACCTCCGATGCCAAAGTTAGAATTTAGAGAGAAAAGTGTTTTGAGAGTTTTTGGGACTTTTGCAAGAGTGTGTAACTTAGGTTTTTAGAGAAAATTGGGTCCAATTTATAGAGCATGGCCGGCCCTCTTTGGGAGAGAGAGTGGCCGGCCTTTGGGTGTTTTTTAGGGTGTAATGGGTGAGTTATTTGGCAATTAATGGATTTAGTAGGTAATAAATCCATTAATTGGCCAATTAACTCAATTTATATGGAATGTTTTGAAGGTTATGGAGTAAATACCTTGTGGGGAATATAAGATGAGGATGGATGAAATAATTTTTAATTGTTACCTATTTCGGGTACTTTTGGCTTGGTTGAGGGATGCTTGCCGGCTACTCGCGCGTAGGAAACATGGTGTGCCTCGAGGGTAATTTTGTCCTTTTAACCCAAAAATCCACGTGCCGCCTCTTGATTATTTTTGGCTCCACAACAATGGTGATATTTTTAAGTTTGATCTGTGAGTGTTTGATGAAGGTCCTTGTAGTTGCAGAGAAGAGGGAGGTACGGGTGAGAGAGAGAGAGAGAGAGAGAGGAAAAAGATGAGACTGAGAAACTGACAACTTTTCTGATTGGTGGAAAAATGAGGGAAGTTGTCTGGTTGGGTGAGAGAATTGAGGAGTGAAAATTGATTGGTGAGGGAGATGGGTACACGGGACCGGTTTTAAGAAGGAAAAGTGATAAGGTTTTTTAGATTTTGGCACAGTAAATCCTACACAAAAATCCGCCTCTTTATCAATAACAGTGTTTCCAACACTGATAAATTAACACACGCATGTACCACTCCACCTGTTGTTAACGTACTTTAACATAACGTAACTTTTTCATTACAGATTCGATTAGGGTCTAACTCACTCTCATGTGTTCGTAATAACGAGTACTATTTAATTACAATAGTGAGAAAAATAATTTAAGGCTGTATAATCACATCCACGTCACTTTGCCAACAAGGGCATATATGTCAATTTACACACTCGGGAGAAATTACATAGAAAATTAGGGTCAGGTCGTCACATAAGGCCCTTAGGTTTTCCCAAGGCGTTGTGATCATTGACGTAGCTAGAAATTATTCGCGGATGGACTAAGCTAAAATTATTGCTACAAAATCAATCTGCAATCTTGATTAAAAACCATATGACATAGATCCAAGCTACTACAATTATCAAGTAAAGAAACATAACTTGCACCGCAATTGAAAGATTTTAAAATCTAAAATCAAAATGATAAAAAATATAAATATCCCTAGACTTGCAATGAATTTTGCAATAAAATGGCACTTTGATAAGCTCATATTTATACATATTTTACATCAAATTCACTTGTCTTTTGTTAGTTAGTTCCTTTTATTTCCAAGCTGTTCACTTTGTTTTTGTGTTTTGTAGGATTTTTCAAGCAAAGAAGAGAAAATGAGCACAAGTGGGATTAAAATAGGGTCATTTGGTTCCGGTCCCTTATCAACCTAATTGTTAGATTGAAACCTTGTTTGTTTAAATATTTTGATCGAGGTCTTGAACATCATTTAAGATATTTAACTCATGCATTTATGCATCTAATGTCCCACAAATTATGAAATTTAAACAAATTCAAATAATATTTCTAAAATATAATAAATACTTAAAAATCAATAATAGAGTAATATTGTTCTTCACAAAATTATAACAAAAAAAATAATGTACCCACATAATTATTAACATATTTTAAAAAATAACTATTGATATATTTTAAAACATAAAATAAATACATACAATTAGCATGAGTACATTTAGCAAAATTGAAAATGAGTACAAATAAATTTAAAAAAAAAATGGGTACAAATACAAATAAAAGTCTAAAATATATGGGTACAAAAAGAAATTAATATATAGGTACAAATTAAAGCTGAAAATAAAATTGGTACAAATTAAAAAAAGGGTTGCAAAGATACAAACTAAAAATAAAAATATATGATAAAAAAATTTAGCCATAAATATAAATATTTTAAATGTAACGTTTCTAACACTAAATGAATGTATTTAGAAATAATTTTTTTTTATTATTGAAATAATTAATAGCGTCTATGAAAACCTAAGGACCTTAATCAAAAATTGAAAGGAATAAAGTTTTAATCAAAGGAGTAGCGAAAAGAGGGATCAAAACCTAATTTCTCCTTTTAAATAATAAATTCATCAAAACTGGCTGTGAAGATCAGGTGACTTTGGCAGTGAGTTGCGAACAGCTCAAAATGAATAAGAAGTTAGGGGTTGTTTTGAAGCCCCAAATATGATTGCAAGTTTTTATACATATTGTTTGAATTTCTTTTATGAAGGATGAAAATCAATTCACTACCTATGTCGGTGATGAATTCTTTATGTGTATTCTATGGATGCATACTTAGTAAGCATATCTAAGATTCTAATGTTATGAATATGTCGAATGAGGACTTACATATCTTCTAAAGCTGTACTTGTTAATTGCGATTAACATGTGAATCAGTTTTTAGGATAAGTAAGACAATATTAGTACTTACGATGCCTTGTGATGACTCAAACTCTTTTTGTTCTTAATGATTTCTACTTGTTAAATTTATGAACACGCCATTCTAGATTGCATGCTAGGAACTAAGTTAAGTTGAAAACATCATTCTTTTAACATACTACGTAAGATAGAGTAATAAGTTGAGTTCTAACAGTGAGCCAACTTGAACATCTTCATCCAGAAATAAAATGAATTTTAATGAAACATAATTAACATGTTTGCATGATTATTTGGTGGTGGATAGCAATTTCCCCTAACTCGTTTTTGTTTTTTTCTTTTTCTTTTTTGAACTAAAATCGATTTTCGTTATTTTCTTTTTGTTTCTATCCTGTTTTTGTTGGATTTAAATAAAATACAAAATCAACTCCAAAAATCCCAAAAGTTTGTATGAGCGTGCCTCTATGTGTCTAGTGTTTGTATATAAAATTTTGTTGAATTTAGATAAGTGTAAGTTAGTCTAATAATTAGTTTTCGGTGACTGGTCAGTAGGAACAACAACCAAGTTTTTGTGATAATTTAAGTAGTTACGTTTCAATCTTCTGCCAGAAAGACCCTTATTTTCATATACTACAATTGATAAATCTTAGTGTTAATAAGGAAAATCAACAGGACATTTGTGTGCTACTTTGTGGTGCTTTTAATCCTATCATACTTCAATTATGCTTAACTATGAAAAAGTTGGGCCTCAAACTGCGAAGACTTAAACTTCTAAAAAAATATGGCAAACTGTAAAATTTATGACCATACTAGAGCAGAAGATCCTAACTTCAAATTCATGCGACCATAATGTCACAATTTTATGTAGTCTCTCGTGTTGATCCACGTCCCAAATGACTTGTGAATTTTTTTTTTTTTTTTTTGTTACAATGACTTGAGCTTTTGTTTTTAGTTTCAATGCTTTTGTTTTCTCACTTTCCGGTTATAATGAATTATGCTATAGAGAACAATGGTAAACAATATCTATCAATTTTAATCAACCTACATAGGCTATTAATGATACTAGTAAACAACATAAAACCAATTGCATTAAGCATGATAGACACTGGTAGTGAATGAGTTTCTTGTCTCAAAGCAAAGAAATTGAACAAAGGATCAAAGACAAGTTACCTTCAGTTTGGGACACCTAGACAGTGAAACTTTCATAAAGATGGTAGCAATTATCATCCCTTCCTGCAGCTCCATGTTGTCCTCCTAATGTTGCATCTACTGCCCAAACATGACCATAAGTGTGGATGCAAATTTTCGCCATCTTCTTCTTTGACGAAAACAAACCTTGCAAAATACTAACACCTAAGATTAAGGCCAAAAACCTCACGCGCCCACAATGAATGGGGGTGCTTTGGCTGAAGAATCTCCTATGCCAAAGTTAGAATTCTAAAAGAATGTGTTTAGGAGTTTGTGGATAGCAAATGACTTAACTTTTTAGTGGGATAATAGGGCTATTTATAGGGGAGTGGCCGACCCTATTGGGAGAATAGTGGCCGGCCATATATGGTGTAATTGGAGAATAATTGCAAGATGTTATGTGAAATAATATCTTGCAATTAACATGGTAATTAATCCCAAATTAAATAGGATTTTGGGAGTTACCTTTTGAATAAGGATTTGATGAGGAGTGATGAGAGGGATTTGAATAAATACCATTTTGATCATCTTTGACTCTTCCTTGATCGAGCCGTTATTGTCCGTTACATGCGCGTAGGAAGCCCAATGTGCCTCAATGGTAACTTTATCCTTTTTACCCAAAATTCCACATGTCACCTCCATAATTTTCTTGATTATTTTTTGCTCCACAAATGCCCCCACACGTGCTGGGTTGCTTGCAGGAAAGGGTAATAGGTGTAAAGATCTTCAACTTTGATGCAGATTCCCACTTGGACTTGGAATTAGATTCTTCTAGGAAAGGGAAATAAATCGCCTCCAAAACCTATTTAAGTCTACCTTAAGTAGGGGATTAAATCAACTTCGGAGGACAATTATTTATCCCTACAAGAAAGAAAGAAAACTAAAGGATATTTGTTCCTTTCCCCTAGCATTCTTCTTCGCTTGCCCGTGCAAAGAACCGTTTTCCGTTGATTTCTTTGTCTTTTCCATGCCATACCAAGGTAAGAAAAACTTAATTTTCTTTGTTCTTTTGGGGCCGCGGGGTAGTTGTTGGGGTAATGCGGCACATTGGCTAGCATAGGCCAAGCGTCAGCTTAGCATGGGCCAATAAGGTAGTGTGGCAAGGGCCACGACTTAGGTTACTTAGCTTGGCTAGACCTAAAGGCTAACTCAGTATGGGCCAAGGAAGTGGCATAGCATGGACCACGGTTTAGGCTGCCACATCTGTACTGCTTACCAAGAAGGAAGAAACTGCTTGAGTTTGATTTCTTAGTTACCATAGATGGAGCAATCGAGGATGAAGCTGCCAAGATCAAAGCTGCTAAAGATGAAGTGTCGGATGAGTAAACTGTTGAGTGCAAAGTGGCAGTTGCCCATGATCATTTGCTGCTTAGCTGGTTTTTAAGTATTCGATCTTTTGAGCTATGTGGCTTGCATCATAACATGATAAAGATTTGTAGAATATGATGATCATTAACTAGTCACATCAAAATGAGTAATTGTGCAAAAATTCATTGGCAGTTTGCCCCTTCCGTTAAAGAGTAGACCCAGATAGACGTCGAAGAACTAGTTTATCCTCTCACACTAGAGAGCTTACCTGGATGGGTGTCGGAAAATTAGTTTACCCTCTCATACTGGAAAACAGACCTAAATGGGTGTCGGGGAATTAGTTTACCCTTTTGCGCTAGAAAGCAATTGGTTTATCCTCTCACACTTGTGAGCAGACCCATATGGGTGTCGAGGAATTAGTTTACCTCTTGAACTGGAGAGCAATTGGTTTATCCTCTCGCATCGAAGAGCAATTAGTTTATCCTCTTGTACTAGAAAGCAGACCCAGGTGGGTGTCGGGGAATTAGTTTACCTTATCATACAACAAAGCATGGAAGTCGTTGTTATGAGTGCATATGAGGAAAACTTGACTAATAGACAACTAAAATAATCATTAGCCTGTGAGGTCTTGTTCTGCAATCCGCTTGAGACTTTGAACTACTAGTAGGAAGTGCAATGAGCTGCTCTTAGACTTTCTTTAAGTATTGCACCATCGTTAGATGTTTCGTCGTGTGCCTTTTTGAGGCTTGGTTGGTGATCAGCTGAGAATTTGAATGAATTGCAAGATTCTTCACCGTTAAGTTTTTTGTTAGCAAGGGCTGCTAATAAAGCCTTGTCTTATGCTTCGTCATTGGATGCTTTGAAGTTTGGAGTGTCATGGGCTTGGTCGATGCGATTAGGAGCCACAGGGCAAGATCAACACGGTTGGGAGCCATGGTGCAAGATTAGCAAGGTTGGGAGCCATAGTGATAGAACAAGGGCTACCGAGAGCCATGGAGCAAGTAGGCACGACTGTGAACATGAAGTTGGGGCCGACTTAGGCCAGGTTATGCGCAGCAAGAGGAATTGGACCACTAGGTTCGCAGTGCTTGGCTATTGGTGATGTGTTGCTCCAATATTGAATCGTCTAGAGCATTGAGAATAAGATCTACTTGGATTCTTGGTAATTGGGCTGGTGTGTCATTTTGGTACTTATTTGCCTCTGACGCGCCATTAGGCTAAGCTGCTGCGTTTATCGGATCAGAAGTAATCTTTGTATCCAATAGTCTATGTAGGATAATTTCATCTGCTCAATCTTGTCAATGAAAGATGACCCGCTTATTGATCATGTCTTGTCGAAGTGCCTCGTTAGTAGCTTTGTTGCGTTGGAAATCATGCAATCGTTTGATAGGAGCATTTTCATGCGACTTAAATGGCTTGTTCTCGTGCATTTACGTTATGTTTCTTTAGTTATTTTAGTACTTTAAGCTATTTTCGTGTGTTTGTAGGTCGAAAGGGCTAAAGGAGCAAAAAGATGCATTTTGGAGACTTTTGGAGCACTTTTGGGCTAAGGACGGATAGCTTATGCTTGAAGCCAAAGTGTTGGACGAAATTGAAGACCTAATTGGAGCCAAAGTGTTGGAACCTTGTTCTCTTTAGTTTTAGGACATTTAAACCTTTCCTAATCCCAATCATGCCATGCATAACACACATCCATTCTAACACATTGTCATTGCACATGCATTTCCTTCATTAGTTAACCCACATGCACTTATCACTTATCATCACCACATATCATATCACTTAATCACTTATCACTTATCATCACCACTTAACCACTTATCATATCATAACCACATATCATATCACTTATCACTTATCACTTAACATATCATCCACCTACTTCACCTACAACATCCACCTACTTCACCTACAACATCCACTTCACCTACAACATCCATCCACTTCACCTACAACATCCACCTACTTCACCTACAACATCCACCTACTTCACCTACAACATCCACTTCACCTACAACATCCACCTACTTCACCTACAACATCCACCTACTTCACCTACAAATGACATAGCCATATGTTCCCTCCACTACTCCTATAAATACCCTTGCATTCATTCATTCATGGACATCTCATTTTTCATACACAACACACCACAAACACTTCCATCTTCTCCCTAGCCGTGAGTCTCTCCATTTTCTGCACCATTCCCTTCCCTTTCTCCTCCATTTCTTCCATTTCCATAATCCCCCAATCCATTCAACACACCAACAACATCCCTTAGTCCTTGTGCTACAACGAAGACGAAGAGAAGAAGGCCTAAACGTTCATACAATTCACGTTTGAGTTGTTGGAATGTTTACGCGTTTCTTTGATTTCAATGTTTAAATTCAATTCTCTTTGTTTTGTAATGGAAGAGAAGAGTGCCTAAACGTTCATACAATTCAAGTTTGAGTTGTTGGAATGTTTAGGTGTTTCTTTGATTTCAAAGTTATGAGGAACTAAACCCTTTTTGGCTAGGGGTGATTTCAATACCATGTTTATTTATGTGATATGAATTGATGAATTCCGGTTATGAACTCTTGATTCGTGAATGCAATTGGCTTAACTATTTGATGATTAACTTATTTGTGTTTGTTGATTGAGGGTCGACACTTAATTAGCATGCATGAATATGTGGCTAAAGTTTAAGAAGGTTTCACATAATCGTTACTAACTTATACTTGAAAGTAGTGAAGGTCGCTTGTCACGATCGCGTTAAGTTTAATTCTTAGCATGAGTAACATGATGTCATAGTTACAAATGCTTTGTCAATGCTTATGGTTTTCATTATTCTTAATGATCTTCGATTGTATCTCTATTATGATGACATGTAGGGAACTTTTGAGAATGTTTTGGGTTGTCGAATGATGCCATCCAATCCAATAATATAAGGAAAATCTAAGGGTTAACTAGTGATGTCACGGTTAATTTGGGGCATTGTCGTTCATAATTCAATGAAGGAATAACTGGAAATTGATTCATATGCATAAATATCATGTGTAGAGAAAGAACCCTTAGCTAGCTTCCCATCCATTCATTTCCGTCAAATCCATATTTACAATTTGTTTTGTTTCCAAGTATTCATTTTAGTTTAAATTCGTCCAAATCCAATTCCCCCCCCCCCTATTTCGTTGAAGTCTTAGTCTTAATCTTTCTTATTTTTAGTTTTGCTTTCTTCGAGCATTAAATAGTGTTTTATATTGTGTTTTTATGTTTTTAAGTCAATTTAGAAGGTTTTAGCAAGCCCTCCTAATCCCCGGTCTAGAACGATCCCTCACTTATCCATTCTACTACAATTGTCAAACGAGGGTTTAATTTGAGTGTCAAGTAATTCTCGCATCAAATTTTGGCGCCGTTGCCGGGGATTAGCAACTTTGCTAATCCCTTGGTTCTTTTCTTTTTTTTGGTTTAGTTGTTTTCGTTTTAGTTTCTAACTTAGTGTTGTTTTCTTTGTTTGTTGTTACTTTTGATATTTGATTTAGTTCTCTTTCTTTGATTTTAGGTACTAGAGAAGTAAGATATGGATTTTGCTAGCATTCAAGCTCAATTGGCAAATCTTACTTCTAAATTGTTGCCATATGCCGAAAGGACCACAATGCAGAGTGTCCCTACATTTGGTGCTTCATATAGGCAAGGATTTCAAGCCAATCAATGTCCACAAAGAGATGGGAGGGATCATTCAAACTCTATATGGTGGGAAGATCAACAAGTTCAACGTGAAGCATATTGGCAACCATATGAGGAGTTCTATTCAAGACCTATGCAGCCACCACAACTTCATATGCAATATGCTCAATTAAATTCAAATTCGCCAATAGATTATATTCAAATTCTTAATGAAATAAATTCTTTGGCGCAGGGGTCACAAAATCAAGCCAAGGAGGCTCAACAAGAAGCATATTGGCAACCATATGAGGACTTCAATACAACACCTATGCAGCCACCACAACCTCCCCCACAACAATTCCAATCAAGTTCAAGTATGTCCATGGATAATGATAAAAATTTTCAATTACTAACCTCTTTGACGCAGGACGAACAAAATCAAGACAAGAAGTTGGGTAAATTGGACGAGCAATTTGGGCAGATTATGGAGTTCATGAAACAAATTCAAGAGCAAAGTGAACTTTCCAACTCAACTATTGAAAACTCGAAGGAAGATTTTGAAATCCATAATGCTATCACTTTGGGAAGTGCTATGGAGGTTGGAGCTGACCTAAAAATGTCCAAACATAGCCTAGAAGTGGATGAACAACTGTTAATTGAGGAGGAGAAAGAAGACATGCACACGGCAAGGGTAGAACAACCCTTGCCGCAGCCCCCTAAGCCCTCTAAACCACCCACCACCAGTAAGGACGTCCCAATTCCATGTTATTCTGATGTTATTCCACCCAATGTCCCTTTTCCTAGCAGGTTTTTGATTCCCAACCAAGAAGAGAGTAAAAAGGACATCGTGGAAGCCTTCCCAAAGGAGCAAAATGCTATTCAAATTCTTGGTGCAACACAGCAAGTTTTAGATGGTGTTGAATTCTTCAAAGGACTTTGTACACCAAGAAGAATGATTCAAGAGAAGGTAGTGGCTGGAAAAGATGTAGAAGGCATCAAAGAGGACATATTTGAAACCACAATTCCCAAGGAAGTTGGATTTTATGACACAGGACAAGTCATAACTTTCGAAGGGGTGTTTATTCTGGAGTTCATTTTGGAGCACACAGGTAAGCCGCCTCCCCGAATTTCAATTTTCTTTTATACTAACATGTGGTTAATGATTCAGGCACCCAATTTGGAATTTAAACTATTATCGGATCATTTCAAGTATCACCGCCCATTCAAAGATAAATTCCATGCCGTTTGATTTTATTTATGTGTAAAAAAAAAAAAAAAAAAAAAAAAAAAAAAAAAAAGATACTAAACATGGAGAAAGGTGGAGCTTCACAAAGGTTGTTTACGTGAAGCCCCACTACGAGGCGCAGAAGCGGAAGGCGCAGAAGCGGGAGGCATAGAAGCGGGAGGCATCGGAGCGGAAGCCATCGGAGCGGGAGGCATCGGAGCTAGAGCATTCCAGGCCTCAATACTTGGCCAAGCGCTGGATGACCCAGGAAAAAGGTGCCTCTGGAGATAAGACGCAAGCCTTTGACGGTCATTGTGAATTCGACCCTCAGATTCTTGCAGCTCATCAAGCTTCCTCTTCATGCCCGTCGAATAGTTGTTGGCAAGTACGTGCAAACTTCTATTCTCATGCTTAAGCAGTTTGATCTCCTGCTTGAGACTTTCCACCTCTGCCATCAATGATTCCACCTGACGGGAGCGGGCAAGCAGGCGTTGGCCCATGTTGGACACAGAACTCGCACACTGAACACTAAGTGCAAGGGACTCTTGAACGGCCAACTCATCGGACCGTCCTGACAGCAGCCTACTATCTTTTGGTGTGAGGAGGTTCCTAGCTACTATTGTAGCTGTTGTGGCGTCCTGCATCACAGAGTCTTCACCTGAAAGAGGACCATTAGAAGATAAGAAAGAAGGGCGCCATACGTTACCTTGACGCGGCGCGCCCGTATCACTGCTAAGGCTCAATTCCAAGCTAAGGTTCGATGAGTTTGCCATTTTTCAAAAGTGTTCAAAGAGAAGGGATGGAGTTAAATTTCAAAGGGCCGGAGTCAATTTTCAAGAATGGGAAATCTTCAGAGTGTGTTTGTTGTGGTGATCGATAGCTCAATAAAAAAGCCAAGGCGACGCGTCCACCAATTCAAAAAGCCAGAATTTCCGGCGTAATTTAGGCGACGCTTTCTCGGCTTTTTAGAAGGCGCGTTCAACTTTGTCAAAAGATTTCTTCTTTTCAGACAACACGTGGAGGCCATCATCGCAACTACACATCTTTAGCCGACAAGCGCAAAGTTCGGCGACGCTTTCTCAGCTTTTCAGAAGACGCGTGCAGCTTTGTCAAAAGGAGCCGCATCTGTACTACCACGTGTCGTTCAGAAAGCGAAGGGGCGTCGTTCAGAAAGCGAAGGGGCGTCGTTCAGAAATCGAAGGGGCGCCTGCTCAGAAATCGAAGAGGCGTGTTCAGAGATCGAAGAGGCGCCATTATTTCAAAAAGCCAGATTTGCGGGATCAAAACGTTTGTCGACAAAGGTAAAAAGTACCACCACTTGATATTATCTCTATATATGTCGACCTTCGTCTTTTATGGCAGGGCAAACCTGAAGAAAATGCCCAACTCTCCCTCACCTCTGAGGGCGCACTCCCAGCAAAGCCTTTCGAAATACTCAATTCTTTCTTCTTCCCCAAAGATGATACCAGATGCCTGGAGTACATATGACCCAGGAGGAAGCAGCACAACAAATACATGTGCTGATTCATTCACCGCTTCTTCAAAAGCAAAGGTATCTCATATCATCAAGGTCAAAAGCAAAAGTATCTCATATCATGCTCTTTCCCTGTCTTTTTCTTTGTCCTTGTTCTTACTCGCATGGCAAAGTAAAAGAAGCAATCAGCCGGCACTTGGAGTCAGTCTTCCGATCTGGAGCCAACTGCCTGGAATCTATTCCTGATTGCTTACCTAGCGTTGCTCTCGAGTAGTCATCTTCAACGGTTGATACACTTCCGGAGAAGGGACCACTTCTGCAAAGGGGAGCGAGTAAGGCAAGTGAAAATGATACATTGAAGCATGTGGAGACAAACATAGGCTGAGTTATCCTCCAACCCTTTTCAATACGAATTGGAAAGATTGAACAAAGAAACAGACCAAAGGAGTAAGCTCAGACCTTCGGGGGAGACCAAAAGAATCCTGCTGCCCAGTTCAAGAGTAGCACAAAGGAAAATCAACGATGGGAGGAGCCCCTGTGGAATCAACAACATCAAGCCTCAATGAAATCAACAAGGAGAAGATGGAATTTACATTCCACAACCAGATTTGCGTCTCTAAACTCTTCTCTTTGTTATTTACATTCTGCCATGTTTAGTATGTTTAAATGCTTTTTGTGTGTTTACTTATGCTTTGTATGATTTTAAGCTTAAAACATTGAGGACAATGTTTGATTTAAGTGTGGGGGTAACTAATGTTGTTAATGCAAATTCGTGGGATTTTATCGCCCATAACTTTAAAGGTTGTTCCTTACTGTTTTAAGGTGTTTTTAAGATGTTTTAGAGTGTTTTAGTATGTTTTGTTTTTATAAATCCGAAAATCACATAAAAATTTGAAAAACATGTTTTGAAAAACCTAAAAAGAGTGTTTTGAGTCGTTTTTGTGTGTTTGTGTCTTAGGGTACCTTCCGACACAATGATGAGGATTTGGTTTGTAATTGCATGACTGTTAAAGAGAATTATAAACATGGATGAAAGTTTGATTTACTCTTGGTATATGTTTGGTTATGGTTATAATGTATGACTTCACATGCAATCATAAAAGAAAAATTCGTTTTTGTAACATGCTTGAAGGAATGAACTCAAACAAACGCTACAACCCTGTGAGACTCGAGCCATTACTTTCTTTGGAGAGTTATTTTCTGTGATTCTTTGTTTTCTAAAGTTGTTGCATGATCTCATTATTCCTTGCTTGGTTGCTACTTAGAATGCAATTGTATCATGATAGAACTAAATGCTAGAACTTATATCCGTTTCATTCAAAGCATGATATTGATTGCATAACATATATCAAGATGAAGTTGTGTAGTTGCCACCATAGCCAAATAGCCTTACTTCCCATATTTCGTATATATTGTAAGTCTTAACCCCGTTGAGCCTCGTTTAACCTATTTTCTTTGCTAACCACATCAACCCTTACCTAGCCTAGATTAGGACCATCCGTACCCTTGTTCTTAAAAGATAGTGAGCATGACTTAAATGAATTCCTTTTGAGTACATTATGAAAGAAAATGAGTGTGGGGGAGAGAATGTTTTGTTCTTAAGCGTTTATGTATGTTTTGAGAAAAAAAAAAAAAAAAAAAAAAATTGTGAAAAATATATGTAAAAGAAAAACAGAAAAGAAAAGAAAGAAAGGAAAAAGAACTTGTTCCCCCTTGATCAAAAGTTGAGTTTTCATTCAAAAGTGATTTCTACGTTAATTCAAATGCTTTGCTCGCTATTTCTTTGAGAACCTTTGTTTTCCATATACCTTCTTTAGCCAAACACCTTTAGCCCCGTTACACCCCTTTGACTTCTATCTTGATCGTTATGTGTTTAATAATGTGGAGTTTGGAATTGATATGAGCTTATGGAATCACTGGTTCTCATTCTAAGTAGTAGCATTCCATTCATGAGATCATATTCATGTCGTTATCGTAAATTCAGAAAATGCTTTCCTTGTTATAACATATGTGAGTGTTCGTCTACATGTTTACATCAATCTTCTCACATATAACTAGTGTAGGGTGTGTAGTCAGAAAATCTATGTGAAAATAGAGTGCATTCTAGTAAGGAATTGAGGGAATTCTCTAAGGCATGTTACTACATTCAAAACATGGTTTTAAATGCTTAATTGTGAACTAGTATGTGGTGACTATGAGTAAGAATGTACTTAAGTGTAAAAATGGCTAAAATCTGTGGGAATAATGATTTTTAACTTGTCATGTGCTTTGGAAATCCCTGAGACGTTTGTTGGAAGGTTTAGGTTGTGTTTTACTTGTTCGTTTTGTTTTGTTTCTGGTTTCTTTTGTTTTGTTTTGCTCGAGGACTAGCAAAGATAAGTGTGGGGGTATTTGATAGGAGCATTTTCATGCGACTTAAATGGCTTGTTCTCGTGCATTTACGTTATGTTTCTTTAGTTATTTTAGTACTTTAAGCTATTTTCGTGTGTTTGTAGGTCGAAAGGGCTAAAGGAGCAAAAAGATGCATTTTGGAGACTTTTGGAGCACTTTTGGGCTAAGGACGGATAGCTTATGCTTGAAGCCAAAGTGTTGGACGAAATTGAAGACCTAATTGGAGCCAAAGTGTTGGAACCTTGTTCTCTTTAGTTTTAGGACATTTAAACCTTTCCTAATCCCAATCATGCCATGCATAACACACATCCATTCTAACACATTGTCATTGCACATGCATTTCCTTCATTAGTTAACCCACATGCACTTATCACTTATCATCACCACATATCATATCACTTAATCACTTATCACTTATCATCACCACTTAACCACTTATCATATCATAACCACATATCATATCACTTATCACTTATCACTTAACATATCATCCACCTACTTCACCTACAACATCCACCTACTTCACCTACAACATCCACTTCACCTACAACATCCATCCACTTCACCTACAACATCCACCTACTTCACCTACAACATCCACCTACTTCACCTACAACATCCACTTCACCTACAACATCCACCTACTTCACCTACAACATCCACCTACTTCACCTACAAATGACATAGCCATATGTTCCCTCCACTACTCCTATAAATACCCTTGCATTCATTCATTCATGGACATCTCATTTTTCATACACAACACACCACAAACACTTCCATCTTCTCCCTAGCCGTGAGTCTCTCCATTTTCTGCACCATTCCCTTCCCTTTCTCCTCCATTTCTTCCATTTCCATAATCCCCCAATCCATTCAACACACCAACAACATCCCTTAGTCCTTGTGCTACAACGAAGACGAAGAGAAGAAGGCCTAAACGTTCATACAATTCACGTTTGAGTTGTTGGAATGTTTACGCGTTTCTTTGATTTCAATGTTTAAATTCAATTCTCTTTGTTTTGTAATGGAAGAGAAGAGTGCCTAAACGTTCATACAATTCAAGTTTGAGTTGTTGGAATGTTTAGGTGTTTCTTTGATTTCAAAGTTATGAGGAACTAAACCCTTTTTGGCTAGGGGTGATTTCAATACCATGTTTATTTATGTGATATGAATTGATGAATTCCGGTTATGAACTCTTGATTCGTGAATGCAATTGGCTTAACTATTTGATGATTAACTTATTTGTGTTTGTTGATTGAGGGTCGACACTTAATTAGCATGCATGAATATGTGGCTAAAGTTTAAGAAGGTTTCACATAATCGTTACTAACTTATACTTGAAAGTAGTGAAGGTCGCTTGTCACGATCGCGTTAAGTTTAATTCTTAGCATGAGTAACATGATGTCATAGTTACAAATGCTTTGTCAATGCTTATGGTTTTCATTATTCTTAATGATCTTCGATTGTATCTCTATTATGATGACATGTAGGGAACTTTTGAGAATGTTTTGGGTTGTCGAATGATGCCATCCAATCCAATAATATAAGGAAAATCTAAGGGTTAACTAGTGATGTCACGGTTAATTTGGGGCATTGTCGTTCATAATTCAATGAAGGAATAACTGGAAATTGATTCATATGCATAAATATCATGTGTAGAGAAAGAACCCTTAGCTAGCTTCCCATCCATTCATTTCCGTCAAATCCATATTTACAATTTGTTTTGTTTCCAAGTATTCATTTTAGTTTAAATTCGTCCAAATCCAATTCCCCCCCCCCCCTATTTCGTTGAAGTCTTAGTCTTAATCTTTCTTATTTTTAGTTTTGCTTTCTTCGAGCATTAAATAGTGTTTTATATTGTGTTTTTATGTTTTTAAGTCAATTTAGAAGGTTTTAGCAAGCCCTCCTAATCCCCGGTCTAGAACGATCCCTCACTTATCCATTCTACTACAATTGTCAAACGAGGGTTTAATTTGAGTGTCAAGTAATTCTCGCATCATCGTTCGGTCAAGAGCCTCTCAACTTCTTTCTGAATTTGCCTTTGCTAGGGCAGCGTAGCTTCTGGCTGCCCATGGTTATGACTTGTTGGTTTAAGTTGCTCATCCTTATGATCGATTCGTCTATGTCGCGGCTACGGTGCATTTGGTACATTCTTAGTAGGCAAGCAAGTTACTCATAAGCTGCCGATTAAACTTGAGCCGGATTGAGTGACTACTTATCTCCATCTATTATGCTACATACTCCAATGTAAGGTGGAGAATGCTCATTGCGGGCCTAGCCGTGAATGAAAACTTCATCTGGAAGGTTGTCCATGTTGCTTATTGGAGTATGGTCCCAACCGTGAATGTATGCTCGTCCGTAGGCCTAACCGGGAGTGCATGCTCCTCCGCGTGCTAAGACGAGAGTATACATTTTCTTGGGGCCCTAGATAAAAGTGTACACTACCAGAATGCTTGGTTCATGGCTGGTCGAGAGGCTGCTTGCTGGGACGCTGCTAGAGAGGTTCATCATCTTCTTTTATCTTGCTTTGGGACACCTCGTTTGGGGCATGCTGCATCTTGGTGCACTACAAGAATTGATTCACCAAGGTCGTCTGCTGCGCGAGGGTGCTTATCAACTTTATGACTTGTCGAGACAATTGGTGTTGGCAATTTGGGATGGAAAAGCTTGGACGATATGCGTCTCCTTGAGTAATGGTAATGTAATGGACTCTAGGTGTGTGATTTGAGTTGAGATATGTCAAATCTGCAGAAAATTAGGGTGAAAATACCTCTAGTTCAATAGTCAATCCAGAAATATGAAGATAGGACAGTTGAACTAGCCTTGGACCGGTTGGGATCACTAGGTGGATTGTAAGAGCAGGTTGGGCCACGAAAGTAAGCCGAGCCATTAGCGGGGTGCGTGGGCACAATGCGGTATGGCCTGCTTGGCATTAGGCCGAGGGTGCATTAGGCTTGCACTGGCCTTGGGCTGCAACTGTTGGGCTGCCCCATTTGCCATAGTTGCAGCTGCTTAAGTTGTGCTTTAGGCCTCAGCTGCTATGGCAACGCCGTGGGCATGCTGGATCTGGGTTGCCTAGCGCTGCGTTGGCTGCCTTGTGGCATGGGCCTGGGCTCGTTGTTGCAAAGTGGCAACTGTTGTTGCTTCGTGGCCTTGCTGCCATGGAGTTATCCCACTCCCCACTACCACGGTGGTTGTGTGGCTGTCGTGGTGGTGGTACTCTGTGGTGGCAAAGTAGCTCCTTTTGCCGCCATGTTAAGCCTCATGGATCGTCGTGGTGGGGCTACATCGCAATCTCCATCATTTGATCCGAATTTTTGAAAGTAGGAAATTTCCGTTTGTCGTGGTTTCCAAATTTCCCGCCATTGTATTTTTCTCCTACGTCTTTCAAAGAATTTAAAAATTCTAGGAATAAGAACGTATGAAAATTTACAAATGAACGAGAAATGAGAAACTTTGAATGTGAGAGTCTTCTTCAAGCATGTGAATCAAGCTCTTAATGAAAGCACCAATTTGTGGATGTAAATTTCCGCCATCTTCTTCTTTGCCGAAAATGCACCTGCAAAATAATAACACCTAAGATTAAGGCCAAAAGCCTCACGCGCCCACGATGAATTGGGGGTAGGGCGAAGGCTTTGGCCGAAGAATCTCTGATGCCAAAGTTAGAATTCTGAAAATAATGTGCTTAGGAGTTTGTGGGTAGCAAATGACTTAGCTTTTTAGTGGGATAATAGGGCTATTTATAGGGGAGTGGCCGGCCCTATTTGGAGAATAGTGGCCGGCCATATATGGTGTAATTGGAGAATAATTGCAAGATGTTATTTTGAAATAATATTTTGCAATTAACATGGTAATTAATCCTAAATTAAATAGAATTTTGGGAGTTACCTTTTGAATAAGGATTTGACGAGGAGTGATAAGAGGGATTTGAATAAATATAATTTTGATCACCTTTGACTCTTTCTTAATCGAGTTGTTATTGTCCATTGCATGCATGTGGGAATCCTGATGTGTCTCAAGAGTAATTTTGTCATTTTTACTCAAAAGTTCACGTGACACCTCCATAATTTTCTTGATTATTTTTTACTCCAGAGTAAGATCACCAACAATGCCCATTAAAAGATTCAATCTTTTCAACCCCAAGCCCCCACCTGCATCCCAAAAGGAAACATAAAAAATCATTGACATATAGTACCTACTTAAACTTTGTAATACATCACTTCTGCTTCTGCTACAGAGTCGGAACCTTTAGGAACCCTGGAATTGATAAAATAATGAATACGGGGTAGCTAACAGCAACTAGATAAAGTTCGAAGGACATTTGTAGGCAAGGGAATCTGTGATTTACAAATAAATGAATGTAACTACGAGCAGATGTGAAATACACATATTAAAAAGCTTAGAGAATATTAGAAACAAGCACCAAAAGAGATTCATCCATAATCCATTCTTTTGTTTTAATTTATAACAGTCAATTTATAAGTACAGAAAAGAAAACAATCATAAAGCACAAAAGGATTAATTAATTATTTTCGAGAAAAGGAAAAGGAAATAAATTTGGTCAGCACCAGAGACCGTATGTGTGAGGGAGGGGAGTTATTTTGCAGGTGCATTGTTTCACCATCATCACTCACAATAGCATTGTTTCACATTTCCATCCAAGTTAATTTTGTAATGTCCATAATCTAAAACTTCAATGATTCATTTATTGAACATTTCAAAAAGAAAGATGATTATTGATGAGTTCATATTATACTATATATTTTACCCTAATCTTAGTATTAATATATTAGTTATTTTGGTAGAATTTTGATACTTTGTTATATATTTCCATGTAGTACATTCGACTTCCTCTGGAGTAAAAAGTATTCAAACAGATGAATTTTGGAGTGATTCCAATTGAAGGATGTTCGTGTGCCTTTCAAGATGATTGTTCAAAATTCCAGATTTTTCTACCAAGTCGTTTGATCGTGACGATGAAATAAAGGCACAGCGCATAGCTTTCCTAGATTGACGTTTCTGGATGTTTTGGGTAATTTAGAGGTCAAGATGGTGTATTTTGAGGAAGATTCCTTCTGAGAATTTGTAGGGGACGTCTTCAGCTTTCAAAAGAGACCTTTTGGGACCAAATCAGAGTTGATTTGTTCAGTCAAAAGTGTGATTTTATGAGAACTCCGAATTCTAGGTCAAATAGGAAACCTTTTATTTTCTGTTTTATCATTTAATTATGTTTCCTAGTTTTCTTGTAAGACCTTTTACTAGGAGGATTTTAATTAGAGTAGTATAAATAAGGCTTGTTAGCCATTAGGGTTCTTTACACAACATTGGGGGAGAACGCACGCATTAGTACTTTGCTAGGTTTTGAAGATTCAAGTTTATATTCAAGGTGTTTTATATCCATGATTTTAATAATATTTTGTTTTATGGTTGTTAGTAGCTAATTTTCGTTTGTTAGGGCGATGCCTTGAGCCTTAGCATGAATATGTAGTTTAAATCACTGTGCTTTAAACTGTCTCTATATTTTAATGCTTAGCTACCATTATGATGTTTAGATAAGTAGTCGGATGCAATTCGGTGGAAATACCACCGGGGAATTGAGTATTGCTTCTTGTGGTTGATAGTTGTAATTTCACCTAGGATGAATACCACATCTTAGGGGTTGCATGGTTTTTCAAAGGGTTTTCACAAAGCGTAATGAGTCATGCATGTTTATATTTGATCTAAATACCACGGACGGATTGCATGTTTGATATACATTCTAGCTTGAATACCACGAGTAGAATATGCATTAGGAAAACCTAACCTTCAAAGTTGCATGAGTTATTCATAAGTAATTAATAAATCTACATAGGATTGTTATGGGGACGGTGAAACCCTAGGCTTTTACAATTTGGTTTTCAAAACTATTTTCTTTTGTTTTTTGCTAATTTCTTTAATCATTTTAATTAAATTCGTTTTTATTATTTTTAAATTCAAAATCAACATTTTCCAATCTTTGTTTTCGAATAATTAGCTAGGAATTAGTTTACATAAATCATTCATTCAATCCCTGCAAAAACGACCTTGCTTGAGCCGTTTATATTACAACTACCTTGTTCTCTTACAAGTATTTTGTGTGTTTTTATCCCTACTTTTACAGGTGGTAAAAATACATATAAACTATGTTTAGACTAACACTGATCATAGCGAGTTCAAGTTTCAATAATATGCACATCATGAGGTTGCAGAAGGAAGAAGAAGACCCAGCGAGTTGAGGCTCAATAAACACTTAAAAGTTTCCAGCAAAATACTCGCATGATTCAATGGTCTGCTTTGCAAATGATTCCATAAACTCCCTTGTATCTAGTGGTGTATATCTATAACCATATCAACCAAAGATAACAACTGAGTGTAGGAAGACTCGAAAAATCAAAACAATCAAAATTTAAAAGCATTTGAGATATAGGCAGTCTTTAACCAACCAATTGAATCTCAGTTCCCGTTAGAAACAACTAGTCCACTACTAGCAGCTAGTTAATCGTTATGATCATGCAACCAGAAAATGGTAGTAAAGAAATACTCGAGACCAACTGCAAGTTCTTGAGCCACTTTTTGGTTGATTTCAGTTGAATCCCCATCAATGTAAATTGATGCTTCTTTCAAAAGTTGCATGTATCCCACTGACAGAGACTCCCAAGACAACATAATATCAGGCCATTTCAATTCAGGATCGTGTTTCTTTTCAGTTTACGACTAACAGATCATCATCGATGTACCTGCGAAAGACAAGAATTGTCCACCTAAACATGTGACCTGCAGACTGCACAGTTTTTATATAATTTCACATTGCATATATTTCACAAACCATATTGTTTAAGAAGGCTTTATTTTAGCAAACAGATGATTATTTTCCACAAGTATGATAAGAGACCGATAATGCCCTACTTTTATTGTCAATGAGGTGCCATCTGCATCCACAAATATATCTCTCGAGCTTTCGAAATTTTGACCTTTGAGTTGTAATCTTAATTCGACCTCAGAAGAAGCATCAACAAACTGCATTGTAATTTTCGCAATTCGAAACAAGATCCAACCGATGGAGGAGAAGCAATGGATAGGAGTGAGTACCTCGCACACTACAAGAAAACATGGATTATGTGACACTAGACGTTCATCACATAAATATGGAAATGCGTCACATTTGACTATATGTGACGCATTTTCAGCGTCACTAGTTGCGTCACCTATACAACTCACCTATAGTTTACATGATGAATTTCAAAATCGTCGCTTTTTTTCCCTACAAATGTGACACCACATACGTTACCTAATAACTATATGTCTAATGAATTAGATGTCACAAAACACAAAGGTCAATGACCTATAAATTCCTCACATATTAGATGTATAAGTGATGAATTTATCGTCACCCAATATGATCCCATATGCAATGGTTGAGGATAAGTGACATTAATACCATCACCTATTCCTTCGATATGTGGCACAACTTATGTCACATGTCAAAACCAAATGCTTCTTAGGAACAATATATGGCAAACTAATTACCACATTCCTTATTTCGTACTCTAAAAGTACAATCAATTACAAATATAAGGAATACTTCATTAATCAACAATTTAAGTACATTCCAGCACATACACCAAATGTATGTCCCAAAAGCTAACATAAATATCCCTGGTCTACCATGTGCATGTTTGAAACTAACAACAAAAGACATAATATAAATCAATCATACGTTCATATTATGGTCTTCCAATTCAACATAAGCATTGTCGTCTTTTGAAAAATCATCATCGGTACCTCTAAAGTTGCTACTAGTCTGGCCGTGACTTGTAGTCACAAAAACCTTCAATTGTGATGCTAGAACTTCATTCTCCTTTGCTAAATCGAATCGCGCTCTCAACTCTTCATTCTCCTTTTGCAATTAGAGAAAACCAATTGACAGAAGCTTGATCTAATCTCTTAACTCCCCATCTTCTTTTTCTTCATCGTATCCTTATATGATAAAATAGAAACACATGAGTACATCACACCAAAACAACCATCTTCAATAAAAGAAGTTGCATCATTCATAATTCAGTGCCTCCAGCATTGTCAATTAACAAAGTTGCAATGAAACATGCAGTCATTATTGTGTTTTTGTCCTGACAATAGCAGGCGCATTGGTGCATTGAGAAAGAAATACCTAGCTCTAAACTTATAAATGTTATACTAGATAAACAAATAATTTATTTCAGTTTCTCACAACTAATTAAGTTTATTACCACTCCATAATTCAATTTTTGGGAGATTAATGAGTCTAAAAGAAAAAGGTGAAAAGAAAACTACTAGTCACTTTCAATCCCTTTCACCATCAACCAATGCCATCTAAGTTGTCTGATAAATAAAAGTGTTGTAATTTTCCTTTTTCTACGGGAGGCGGTCCAACGAACATGGTGAGCTTTTGAACATTTTAGTATTCATGATCCATTTTTGAAGAGTAACCTTTTTCTAAATGAATCCTTAATCAGCTCATAAACTAGAATTAGAATGGAGTCTCCCCCTTAAATCAAATAAAATCACTCATTCTTCAAATCTAGTTCCCCAAAAGATATATTCAAAAGAATTGTACTTGATGGGTGGCTTAGCTAGTCGTTTACTGGCAGTGTAGAAAACCTGGAGAGTTGGTTTAGCTAGTCGTTTAATTAAGAAATTAAACTAGTTTATCCGGCGTCTTCTTGCTTATTCTAAGTTCTATTAGAACTTAATTAGAATGATTAAGAATAATCAAGAATATGTTTAATAATTCGTCTTACTTTACAATGATTAAGAGTAATTAACAATGCCAATCTACTATTGTATGGCACAAGTACAGAACAAAATGCCAAAAAAAAAAAAAAAAAATCTTACAAGAAGTAGATTACACTTGAGCCAACAAATTTTTCAAAAGTAGACATATTAGTTATAAAAGAACTTATTTTCATGAGCAGCAATGGAGTTCTTCAGACTTGTAGTCGTATGATAACTCATCAAAAGTGGTCTCTAACTTAAATAAAAAAGAATTGTATAGAATACATACCAACTAAGAATTCAGGTTTATCCATGACTTCAACACTAGTATTGAGTTGCACACTTTCACATCTGTTAAAGAGTTTGATATAACAAATTTTCGAATAAGCCTAAATTGTTCAGATAGATTCATAAATTATTCACAAAAAAATAAATAAAAAATCATTAAATTGCAAGCCACACATAGAGATTATGCACATACACACACACATTACGCACATACACATATTACACACACACACACTACGCGTGTGTGCGCGCGCACACACACTGAGATTACGCACATACACATATTCCACACACATACGGAGATAGCAGTAAACCCCAATTAATTTACAGTACTTCAAAACGAAAAAATCAACACCTTGTGCCCAAGCGAACCTAAACCCCCAAATTCTAAATCAATAACAATTTCCAGTAAACCCCCAATCCCAATCCTAATTTGAATGTAAAAAGTAAAAATCAAGACCTTAATTTTATAAAATGCAAATAAATTCAAGAGATCGACTTACCATTTATGATTGGAGTTGCAGCGATTGCGACTAGAGGAAGTGTTATGATCCAATTCTGTGATTGTCTTGATTACAAGGAAGAGGACGAAATTGCAACTGGAAAAGTAGTTTTTAAAAATAAAAATGTAAATGGGTGGGACTTAGTAGTATTTTAGCAAGTTGAGGGAATATTTTATTATGTTTTTGTCTTATATAGCTGATATGGCACTCACGTATGTGGGGAGCTAGCAAAAGTTGTTATAACCTCTCAATAGTGAAGGCAACGATCAGATTTTAATTTAATATAAAAATCCTTTTTGTCCTTCTTGCTTCTTCTCTCTACCTCCATTACCAAGGGTTAAGGTTGAACCAAGATTTTGGGTGCTAACATTGTTATCACCCAATCTTCCTGGTTCCCTTCCTCTGTGTACGCCCCGCCGTCCCCGTCCCCGTCCCGCTCCTGCTTGCGCCATGGATAGCCGTGTATCATCCCTCGAAACTTCTTTTGTTTCCATTCAAACCATCATCACTGGGACAGTGAACACTTTTGTTCACACAACCATTTCTGAGGTCCTTGAAGCTAAACTATCGGTACATTTGGATGCTTGTCTTCCAATGCACACTACTACAAAAGTGGCTTATTGTCGGAGAATGGTGGCGGTTTTATACAATGTACTGTCGGATAAGACATTTTCAACAGCCTATATAGATGATGTTGGATGACAAAGTAGTACTGTCACTTATAACCGGCAGGACTTGCTTTTTGTTTTTTTTTTTTATAAATATTTTCAAACTTGCGTCGGATAACTTAATGTCGGCATTACTGTTGCTTATAACTGACAGGACTTGCTTTTTGTTTTTAAATATTTTCAAACTTGATAGTACCGTCGCTTATAACCTACAGGACTAGCTTTTTGTTTTTTTTTTTTTATAAATATTTTCAAACTTGCTTTGGATAGCGTAATGTCGGTTTTATCCAACAGAATTCGTGTGAAATATTAGGGCAGGAATTTTCCCACTAATTTTGCATGCGAAATTGGGCAGCGTGATGTCAATGGGCGCAGGATGGTGTCGATTTTAATCGACGGAATTAATATATGTTGTCAATTTTTTCCGACGCTAGTTTTCTACCCTAAATAAAAGCCTTCTCTTCCACCATTTCCTTCAAGCACTGCTTCTCCCCCCTTGTTTCTTTCTCCTTCACCTACCTTCAAAACAACACCGCTCTCTATTCATCTCACTTCACCCTACCTTCAAAGCATCCTCGTGGCTCTCTTTCCACTACTCCTCAAAACTTTCAATCTCTTTTTCCTCTATTTATTTTCTAGAAGAAAGAAAAAAACAAAAAAAAAAAAAAAAAAAAAAAAAAAAAAAAAAAAACCATCTTTGCATAAAATGTTTAAATTTTTCTCTGGAATTCTTGCCCATCCCTTAAATTTTCTTTCTGGATTTGGTCCTCAAGTTGCGAATTTAAAAAGGTTTTGGCTTTCAAAGGAGGTGGGGATTGGTTCTATAGCAACAACAGGTGGCGTCGCAGTAGAGCTGCTACTCTACAAGAATCCTTACAACTCTGACATCCTTTCCCATCTCAAAAATTACGTCAACGAGCAGGTATGTATCTCTGTCTCTTTATTGATGGAAATCGATACTTGGGTTTGATTAATTTCAATTGAATGACTGTTAATTTGGTTGTTTTAGGTTTCTTCACAAATCGATACATGGGTTTAATGCTAATCTCTACCTTCTTTACCTCTATCGGGTAAATTTGAGAGGTGAGTTTTTTTTTTTTTTTTTTTTTTAGAATTTTTGGAGTGTTAATAATAGTTGTCTTTTGCTTTTCTTTGTTTTTTTCTTTTACATTAGATTTTGATTTAGAGTCAATCCATAAGTGATTTTTTTTTTCTATTGTGTTTTGTTTTGATTTGAAAATTACTACAAAAGTGAAATTTTTTGATTTGAAAATCTATAGTTTTCTACAAATTCGCTTAACTGGTCTTGAATTTTCTTAGTTGGTTTTTGTATTAGAATCCATAATTTATTGCGAAGCTGGACTTTGATAGTTGGTTTTAAGTTTATATTCTATGATTTACTAAAAATTTGAACTCTGTTAAATTGGTTTGTGTTTTTAGATTCCGTTAATTATTTATTTTATTAATAAAAAACTAGAATAGGCTTTTTATATTTTTTTATTATTATTAATGATTAGTGGTGTCGGTTATGAGCGACACAAATTTGCTTTTTTTATTATCAAACAGGAGTTTCAACGTTACTTTTTGTCACACCCCGACCCGCGAATAAAGACTATTCACAAGTTAGGGTGTGAGCCATATATTAATTATAGAAATAAATTCTACAACCAAGATATGGTGGAAAATAAAATAAAATTATAATGATTACACCATACATCAACAAAATCTTACATAAAATTTATTGAATACGCAACGAAATAACTATAGTGCACAAATTAATTCACAACAAAAAGTACCAACAAAATAATAATTGAATTGTAACAATTCTTTCGAATGCATGATGCAAATGAGATGATGAATGTACTCACTCCGTTCTAATCTCGCTAACATATACCTAAGGCACCCAAACCTGCACGTCCCATACCATGCTTATATCATTTGGCTCTGAATACCTTAGAATACGAGTTAACTTCCGTTCACCCCTTAAACCCAATTTTTGTAATTAAATTCTCAGTTTCCACTTTATCATACAGGCACTTCCCCCAACGCCCAATTGCATATTCAAGCCATTCCCCCAACAACTGACATATAAAAGATTTCATTATTTTATAACCAACCAGCTGTATACTCAAGCCTTACACCCAACACCTGATGTATACAAGGTTCATTATTTTATATTCAAGGCAAACTTCAGTCCTTGAATATCCTCACCACTTAAACACAACTTAACTATTTTTCTTACTTTATAAGAATGCTTATCTATATGCCATGTAACAAGGATATCAATTATCACATGCTCTAAAACATCTGCAACACTAATCAAACTGTTAGTAGCCAAAATTGTATTATATCTACAACACTAATCAAATTGTCAGTAGCCAAAATCGTATTATATTATCAATAATATATAGTGTGGATAACACACAACAATCTAATTGAGAAATATTACTTTACCATTTTACTCCATCTCTCTCTAGGTGATATTGATGCATAAACCCATCTGAGTTTCATAGAGCAATTTTGTTGGGTAAGCTCTCCTGCATTTTCTGGGATTTGTCCCCCTTATTTTACAACATTCTCAAGAGAAGTAAACGGAGATTTTGGATGGTTTAGTGGGAGTGCTCTCATAACAATGATCTCAAAATGTAAATGCATAAACAACACAAGATTTAAGTGGTTTGCCAAATCGACTACATCCACTGGGGTTTGCTTTCATTGTATTTCACTATATATGAGGGACTTACAAACACAATGAAAGATGGCTTAAAGCCCTAAGAACATGTAAAAGAAAGATAACGAGGTAATATGAAAGGCTTTCTTTTTGGAGTTGTTCTTTTTTCTTTTTTTCTTCTTCTTCCTCCTCTCTCTTTTCTCCTTGTCCTCCGTTGGTTCTTGCTCCTTCCTTTATAAAGACTGCATGACATCTTCCTCTCCAAAAAATCTCCACAAGTGGGCCAATAGAAAAAAACTAAGTGGTGTGCCAATCATTAGACATAAAATGTGTTCCAATAACAAAGTAATAATTGTTGTCCTAATCATTAAGAATGATATGTGTTCCAATGGAAAAACAACAAGTGTTAGATTAATCATGAACTAATGAATATCATGCAAGATGTTCCTTGCATCAAAAGCCACGTCCAAACTCTAAGGGATATAGAATCCCACCTCTCCAAATTTGGGGGATGAATCCTCACCAATTATTAACTATGACATGTGGTCCAATGGAAAGAAAACAAATGTTAAGCTAATCATTAGCCCTGTTATGTGTTCTAATAGAAACACAGCAAATGTGAAGTTAATCATTGACAATAGGATGTGTTCATATGACAAAACATGTTTTAAGTTAGTCATAAACAAAAATTATCATGCAAAGTGGACAAATACCCAAAGGCCACATCCATACTCTATAAGATATAGAATCCCACCTCAACCTATCTAGAGTAGTGACTAACCCCTCCTCTTTATTGTCTAATGTTTAGCAAAACGCTACTTAGCCTTTGTGAGAAAAATAAAGCCAAACTCATCATATTCCCCTTCTCCAATTCAAACTAAAAATATCTCTAATTACATATGAACATGAAATACTACTAGCTAGTTTTTGAAATAATTTGTAGCAAAAAGGATTTTACATTGAAACTATTTTACATATCGAAAGCAGGTTCTTGCATAAAATAAATCTAATAAAATCATTACATAAAAATAATTACCCACATACACGCACATATATATAACCATTTTTATTTAAATACGGGGTATTACACTTTTATCTGACACTACTGTCCTTTTTCTATTTTTAAACACTTTCCTTTTTCTTGGTGGATTAAGGGAACTAACCAACAACAAAAGCTTTTTTGTGACGCTAGCAATACTATCGGTTCTTTTATCCACCATTACACAAGTTTCTGCTGAATTTTTCTTAATATCCAACAGGAATGGGTTTTTCTTGTCGATTTTTAAAATGACACTACTAGGTACTTTTGTAGTAGTGGTATTTCAAATAATTTCGCTGAGAAATTGTTGTTCACTGGGAGAGTGAGAGCTCTTCAACTCCGGTGATCCCCGATCATCCACTACTGTACTAGTTGGACTCGATTCAACTGCCGAGAAGCCCAAATTGGACTTGTGGAGGTCAAACTCCTTGTCAATCCTAGACTCCTCAAGTGGACTTCCCTCATTTTGTTGACGGTGAAGATCCATTGTCTTGGATCTACAAGGCAGACCAATTCTTCGAGTTCTACAACACACCTGAGGCTCAAAGTGTCCTTATAGCCTCCTTCCATCTTGATGGTGAAGCTTTGCAGTAGTTCAAATGCATGGATTGCGTCAACACCACTCTACACTGGGAGGATTTTACCAGAGCTTTTTGCAGAGAATTTGGCCCATCGAAGTTTGATGATAGCGTTGAATCACTGTTTAAACTCTGGTAAACAGGTACTCTTTATGAATATATAGTTAAATTTCTACGTTTGGCTAATAGAGCCACTGATTTGGGTCCGCTATTGCTCAAGAGTTGTTTCTTAGGGGGACTTAAGCGTGAGTTAAAATTTAATGTGAAATTGCTTAAACCAGCAACTGTGCATGATGCCATAGCCATTGCTGTGCAATTGGACACTAAGATCACTAAAATGAAATCCAATTTCCCTAGACCAGCTATGAACGCTAAGCCTTAGACTATTGGCGCTAATCCACATATTGTGCCTCGCACGGGTACTTTGCCTATTAAGAAATTGAGTCCAGCTGAGATTCAACAGAAAATGGAGAGATAAGAATGTTGGTTTTGTTTAGACAAATGGATTAAGGGTCATAAATGTGGTCTTAAGCAATGACTTATGATTGATGACTTAGATCCAGGGATACTTGAAGAATGTGTTGAGGACATTAACCTTGAGTTACAATATATGGAATTAAGTGAATGTGCAATTTATGGGACTAACGACATGCATACCATTCATATTATGAAGGTTAATGGTTCAGTAAATAGCCAAGTTGTTCGGATCTTGCTAGATTCAGGCAGTTTTCACAACTTTATAAATTCCAAGCTCTTTAAACACTGGGGGCAACATGCTCAATCTACTCAATCATTCCAAGTTATGATCGTTGATGGAGGCATGGTAACAAGCTCTGGGTGTTGCAGGTCTGCCTTTCTTTCCTTGAAGGGTTATAATTGCAAAGTAGACCTCTATTCCCTTCCATTAGGTGGTTGTGATGTTGTGTTGGGAGTTCATTGGCTTTCTACAGTTAGTATAGTCTTGTGGGACTTCCAATTGTTCACCATGCAGTTTACCAAGAATCAAAAGAAGTATAAATTGAGCCACAACCCTTCTGCAGAACCACTCATACAAGTAGTCTCACTTCACCATATTGACAAAGAACTACTTAACACTTATTTGGGTTTATTTTTATACTCCATAAAAGACCAGAAAGTGCAACCAAATGCATTAACACCAATTCAACTTCAGGATCTACAACATCTCACTGAAGCATTTGATGAACTATTTGTGTTACCCTCTTAGTTACCCCCTTCAAAGCTGCATGACCATCATATTCCACTAGTGCCTCTACACCTCCCAATATTCAACCCTACCACTATGGTTCATTGTAGAAGACTGAAATAAAGAAGTTTGTACAAGAGTTGTTTGCTACAGGGTTCACTAGACCAAGTCACAGCCCATTTTCCTTTCATGTGCTTCTAGTTAAAAAGAAAGAAGGAACCTGAAGGATGTACATTGACTATAGAGAGCTCAATGCACTGACAATCAAGGATAAATACCCCATTCATTTGATTAATGACTTGTTGGATAAGTTACATGGTGTTACTTATTTTTCAAAACCTGATATGAGGTTTGGTTATCACCAGATTTTAATGCACCCTGAGGATATAGCTAAGACAACCTTCAGAACTCATAAAGGCCACTATGAGTTCTTAGTGATGCCTTTTGGTCTCACTAATGCCCTAACAACCTTTCAGAGCTTAATAAATGATCTTTTTAAGTCTCACCTCAGGAAGTTTGTGTTGGTCTTCTTTGATGATGTGTTAATATATAGTAAAAGTTGGAATGACCACTTATTGCACCTCAAGTATGTTTTTGAGATTTTGCACCACAACCAGCTCTAACTTAAAAAGTCCAAATGCTATCTGGGGCAAAGAAGGGTAGAATATCTGGGACACCTAGTCTTTAGTGAAGGAATGGAGACTAATCTAGCCAAGTTACAAGTTATAAAGGATTGGCCTACACTCAAAACAGTCAAGCAATTGAGGGGTTTCTTGAGATTAAGTGGATATTACAAGAAATTCATTCCTGGATATAGTGGGATCTGTCAACCATTATATCAGCTCACTAAGAATGATGGTTTGCACTGGAGCAAGGAGGCTATTGCAGCTTTTGAGCAACTTAAAGCTACCATGGCTTCTCCACAGGTGTTAACCTTACCAGATTTCAATAAAACCTTTGAAATTAAGTGTGATGCTTCAGGGTGTGGAATTGGTGCAGTGTTACAACAGGGTAAGAGACCTATAACATTTACTAGCCAAGTGTTAGGCCCAAGAAACCAAGCTTTGTCAACCTATGAGAGGGATTAATTGCAATAGTTTATGCAGTTAAAAAGTGGCAGAATTATCTGCAAGGTAGGCACTTTGTGATCAAGACTGATCATCATAGTCTCAAATACTTCTTAAATCAAAGGGCTACCACCCCTTTGCAACATAAGTGGGTCTCTAAACTCTTGGGATTTGACTATGAGATTAACTATAAAGTTGGACAAGACAATGTTGTAGCAGATGCTTTATCTAGAGTACATGGGATATCTACCAGTGAGGGTTCAGGTGCTCTTTCCTTGTTGGAGTGCTCCTCCATTTCATACTCCTATGGAGGTTGGTTGGATGAGATCCGTAGATATAGTGAACAGGATGCATGGGTTGTTAAGAGAACAAAAGAGGTGTTAGACAATCTGCACTCTGATATTGGCAGTTCTTCACTTGCCATGTTCTCTTTCATGAATGGGTTTTTGTGCTATAAAGGTCGAATTGTTTCAAGTTCTACTTCTAAGTGAAGGAATAAACTTATGGAGAAATTTCATTTAACTCCTGCTGGTGGTCATCAAGGGGTTATAAAGAGCTATCACAGATTAAGGAAACTATTCTATTGGCAAGGCATGAAGAAAGATGTCAAGTAATTCATTTCTAACTACCATATTTGTCAAAAATATAAGTATGAAACAACATCCCATACAGGGTTATTGCAGCCACTACCTATTCCAACTAAGGTATGGACTGATATCACCATGGACTTTATAGTAGGGTTACCTCTATACAAGTGCAAATTAGTGATAATGGTGGTCATTGATTGATTGTCTAAATATTCCCATTTTGTAGCACTCTCACACCCCTACTTTACTACTAGTGTTGCTCAATTACTTGTTGATAACATCTTCAAACTACATGGCATGCCTCAGTTTATAGTGAGTGACAGGGATCCTATCTTCCTAAGTCCTTTTTGGCGGGAATTTTTCAAGTTGCAGAATTCTAAGCTATGTATGAGCTCAGGGTATCACCCATAAAGTGATGGTTAAATTGAGGTGTTAAACAGGTTGGAGACTTACCTTCAATGTTTTATAGAGGGCCAACCTAGGAATTGGGTTAAATGGCTTGCTTGGGCAGAATGGTGTTTCAGTACCTCTTATCACATAACTTTGAAAATTACCCCATTTAAACTGGTTTATGGGTATCTTCCTCTTCATTTGGTAGCCTATGAACTGGGAACTACTATAGTGGATGCGATGGAGCAGAGCTTGATTAAAAGGGATAAGATGATATATGTGCTACAAGCCAAAGATGCTATATGTGCTACAAGCCAATCTAGAGTTAGCTCATAATTGAATGAAGGTACAAGCTGATAAGAAACCAAGTGAGAGACAATTTGGAGTTGGTGATCTTGTTTACTTAAAAATGGTTCCTTATCAACTATAGTCTTTGGCACCCCATAGTTATCATAAGCTGCAACCTAGGTACTATGGTCCATATGAAGTGCTGGATAAAATTTGGGCAATGGCTTACAAGCTCAATCTACCTGAAAAAAGTAAAATTCACCTAGCGTTTCATGTGAATTGCCTCAAGAAACAACTAGGTCCTAATGTTGCAATGCAATCCATGCTTCCCCACACATTGGAAGATGGTCTAGCATGACATGTACCTGAGGGGATTTTAGCTCGGAGGATTTACAAGAAAGGGAACTCAATTGTTGACATGCCCGATCCTGATATTCTCCAAACACCAGGGTAGGCACATGCTGGCCGACACCCGAAGGTGACGAAACCATATAAGGATGCAAGAGAACTAGAAACAATTGACCTACAAAACTAAAACTTGTAAATTTAATTATAATGAAGATGCAATTATGGAACGTTTTCAGAGCATACAACTAAAATGAGACACTAAAAAGGAATAATATAAAATTGAATGAGCAAAAAGATGGGTCATACATTGAGAGGACTCGAAGATGCCAATACGAGAGTGCCTTAACGCCGAGATTGTACGCCTCGATTCTAAGTCTTAAGGGGGCGCAAAACAAAACATGAGTGGACCAAGTTGATATATATAATACTAAAACAGTTATTCAACAGCATACTAACCCCCAAAGTTTATGAAAACTAATAGCATAATATGTGATAGGTTTTCTGAAAACCCTAGCATGCGATAAAACCTTTCATAAAACATATATTGTTGCTAACTAGTGGAATCAAATTGCCCGGAGGCTCTCTATCATGCGCCTATAGGCAGGACATACGCTCGTAGGCAGGACCGTCAGGCATCCATAAGCAGAACCATCGCCCGTAGGCAGGACATACGCCTGTAGCCAAAACAATTGCCTATAGGCAGGATATACGCCCATAGGCAGGACAACAACCACTAGATGTGCACAAAAACATTGAATATAACCTTTCCACATAAGTACATATATCTCAAAACATCTTCATAATATATAGTCATCCATCATATATACTACAAAGAGTGTAAAAACATGTTCATAAATAGTATATAGTTATCCATCATATATACTACAAAGAACATAAATTCGATAAAGTATGGTATTCCAAAATATTCTCAGTAAAGCATGATAATCACAAAGTGTAAATTTAATTTACTGATAAACGTTTCATAAAACATAACCATTAAATCATGCTTTTCATGTATGCATTCCTATTATTAAAACATGCATTTTAGAAGGGGTCCACTCACCTTACACTGTTGGCGAAGAGCCGTGCAAACAAGGGCAGATGGAAACATCATAAACAATTGCACCTAAGTATATAAAGGTACCAATTAATAAATATATACTAAAATGATTGAATTTGAGAAAACGGACATCGAAAATGGATTCAGGATGTCGAAATTAGCCTAGAAGGGATCCCGATCGAAACTCAAAAAAGTCAATGAAAAGTCAACATTGACCGATCAACGATCAAAGTCAACAGTCAACGGGTCACTCAAATAGGTCAAATGGGTTGGGTTGGATTCGATTAGGGTTTTGGGTTTCTAAGTTCTAATTTAAAATGGGTTGGGCTTGGATTTGGGCTGGTTACTCGGCCCAAGGGTTTAGGCTGGTTCATTGGGTTGGCCAGCACCTGGTTGGGCTTCTAATTAGGATATGGGTTGGATCGACCCGATTTCACTCACGGGTTGTGGGACCTCGCGAAGAAGAACACCGTAAATCCAAGGTTTTCGTCGGGAAACATCCCCGGCTCCAATCTGGGGTTAAAACTCCACCATTTCTGATGATTTTTAAACCACAATGACGCTAAATAAGTGGGGAACAGGAAATTACCAATTTAAGGGTTGACCACGGTCAAAGTTGGCCGGAATTTGGCTCGAAGGTCATCGTGTTTCGCTGGAAAAACTGGAAATTTAAAGAACACACACAAGCATAAATAGATAGACCAAATCTCAACCCCAACTCATCATAATCATCTAATAAAGCTTACCTCCTTCCAAATTTACAGAAATTTGAATACGAATCACGCCGGAGATCGACAAAGAGATTTGGAACCCATGGTTCATCAAGTCCAGTTTCTTCGCCGCCGTCTGATTGTCCATAAAAGCCCATAAATTGACTCATATGATGAGTTACACTCAACGCTAGTGAGGTTGATCTAAATTTCATCGGGAAAGGGTGTTGATATGGGTGGTTCGTGCTCAGGAAATAGAAAGAGCGAGAGAGATGAAGTGAGAGGGGGCACAAGGAGAAGAAGAGAATGAAATAAGGTAAGGGAAAGCTGCCAAGTGGCAGCCAAATAAGAGAAAGGCCAGGGGGCAAAATAATAAGATGGGCCCCACGTGGCTCACCAATTAAGGCCCAAAAAGCAAAACCAACAATAAAATATCCCACCCAAAGTAAAATTACAAAGTTACCCTTTTTCAATTCTTCAAAACCAGGACGGGTTGTTACAGCTGGAGTTTAAGTGCTAGTGCAATGGCTTGACAAGGAAGCAACTGAAGCTATTTGTGAAGATTTCAATGATTTCCAGTGGAGGTTTCCAGATTTTAACCTTTAAACCTTGTGAATAAGGTTCTTGAAGGGGAAGGCATTATTAGTACAACAGGTGACGCTTATGATATTCGTCACTTAATTCTAGAATATGTGACGTATTTATTGTCACATAAGTGTTCTTTAATTTCATTTTTAACTAACAAACTAGTCATGCCTGACACGTTTAAATATTCATCACATATAGAAAAAATATGCGGCGAATTTTTGGGCGCCACATAAAATTTGGTCACCTATTCCATGTTTTCATGTAGTGGTAGTCCTGGACGGTGGCGGGGATGGAGGAGGATGAGGCCAAAGTGGAGGTGTATAATGGGCGCCTAGTTTTGTTAGAAGTTGGGAAGGAAAGGTTGGGGAGTGTGAGTGAAACAGGCCTCCTCCATTTTGGTTTGTAGAGCTTCTGGGAGTTGTTGATGGGGTTTTGTGAGAAACTGAAAGCCACCATTTGAGTTTTAGTTAAGGAAAATGGAAAGCCTTCGGTCTTGGATAAGAAGTGTTGGTCTAAACTGACAGCGTCAACAAATAATTGGGAAAATAAGAAGCTAACGGTTTATACAAAGAAAAAAATTAATATCAAAATGGTTTCTGTTTTTTACTTTATCGGCTAATTTAGTCCTTGTGTTTTCAATTTCGCCAAATTGCCATATGTTTACATTCGTTAGCCAATTCAAGATAATCAGTTAAAAGATCGTTAAAATTGGCACAAGCCTGACACGTGAGGAAAAAAATGTAATTTTATTATACACCCACTAAACCTATGCAATATACAATACCTATCTTTAGAAATTGGTGATTTGTTTCCTTTCACTTGAATACTAAGCAATTTAGGTTTCAACATTCATTTGGTTAGAATTCTAGAAATTGTGTGGTTGCCGACTTAGCTTTTGGTGGCTAAAGAGATTGGTAAATAAAGAGGGATCTAAACATGTGGGCTAGGAATAGGTTCAATTCAAGGATGAAGTGTGACATGTTGCTAAACTCAGTAGACAACCCCACAATCTCTATCTTTCTAACCAATGGATGTTGAAACCTTAAACAGCTTAGTATTCAAGTGAATTGACACGAATACTCAATTTTCAAAGATAAGCATTGTATATTGAGTAGGTTTAGTGGGTGTATAATAAAATTATGTTTTTGTCCTTTCACATGGCTTATGTTCAGGGGCCTGAATAGGGAGGGTAACGGCGCTAATCAAGTTCAGGTCAGTTGCGAAATATCTCGTTTGTTGAAATACTTTCCAAAAAGGGTTTTTCCATTTCGGATGTCCCGTTTCCATACCCAAACTCGTCTATTTTCCCCGAATCTAAAAATGTAGAATTCCTGAACGAATTTTCCCATAACCAAACTCATCGAGCAAAAAATTTCTCATTGGTAATGGTTTTCCCTATTATGATATTTATATATTTTATATTTGTTTATATTATTAATTAAAGAGTAAATTTTAAATGAAAATGAGATTAAATTTACTGTTGATACAATGCATATAATAAATAATATTAAATATTAAATAGTGCATGAGTAATACAACTGATACAATGCATATAATAAATAATATTAGATATTTATATTATTAAGAAAATACCTATACTATTGATAATTGCTAAGCATATCATTTATACTATTAATGACATAATGCATATAATTACTAGCATGGACTTCTATATTTAATAATGCATGATTATTGATAACTCGTTTCTCTATATAATATATATTTATACTTTTTATTAGAAATGAAAATAATTCAGTTTCGGGTGGGTTGGGGTCAAAACCTAATGACCATAACCAAACTCGAAAACGAAAACTTTACGCGCTGGTTACCCGTAACCGTAAAATACCTGAAATTTAGTCTCTAAAACCAAACCGTTCGGATCGATTACTTGCAGAAATAGGGTTTAATGGTTTTAATTTCCATCCTTAGGCATGAAGTGTTGTTTGTAGCCTTTTTTAACCGTTTCCTTGTGCTACTTTGCCTTTTTTATGAAAGTTTCTCCTTTGACCAAAAAAGTATTCCTCTTCACTTGTTAGTTAGAGGTCTTAGATTCGATTTTGGCCAAAGGCAAATTTGAACTACATTATTGCTAGCCCATTGTAGGCTTAGCCCAGTCCTCTACTTTTTAGTGAAGATAATATTGTTTATTCCAAAAATAAAATAACATTTAGAGTCATTTATGACCCCGTTCCACTGACCAACTCGGTTGGCCTCATTTGGTAGGAGTAGGCGTGGGTGTGGGTTGGTTTTGGGCCAAAACCAAAATCAAACTGACCTAGTCGATTGGGCCAAAATTGCAAACTAAAATTGACCAAGTTGGCTCTAAAACTGATCAGGTTGGTTAATCGACAGTGACGAGTTGGTTTGGATCGATTTTTTATTTTATGTGAAGATACATAACAAATTTCTGTCACAAAAGCTATAATATTGTTGTCCCTAAAAACTACTTAATCTACGTGGGTACAGGCCGAATAGCTAATAAGCTAACTATGTCCTTCAATTAAATGGGGGTGTGCCAACTCGTCGGCTGAGCTCGGACGGGGAGTGAATGAATGTTGATGCGGCGTTAGGTACACTGATGACTTCTTGATCTTGCGACTGTAGCTGAGGAAGGAACATGTCTCGGTCTTTGGATTCTAGAGCCTGAAGACAAGGCTGCTAATTATGCGAAGTTCAATATCGAATTCGGTTTTCATTGTGCCAAATATTAAGCAACCTAATAACATCTCACTTCGCCTAGAAGGCTGATGAGATGACATCTTTCAATGAGAAGGCTAAAGAGTCATCACCGACAGAGACTTGAATAGATAACCAATCAGTCTCGAAGTAGTATTATTTATCCAAACTGAATGTGTTCCTCGGTCGGCTGATTCTACAAGTCCAGTGCTGTTTATCCAAACTGAAGATGTTGCCGGTTGCCAACACAGTGTTGTTTATCCAAACTGAAGGTTTGTTGGCGGGAAAAAGGAAAATAAAAATCTCAAGATGTTTGAGAGGTTTTGCATAGAGCGAGAATTTGTGCAAGGTAGTTTTATATGTTGATTTGGAGAGGCTTAAATGTGTGCACAGCCTTCTCAATTTATAGTAGTAATTTCCTCATGGCCGAAGTAAAGTTTCACTCAAACTAGAATTCCTTAACCCAATCCGAATAGGTCTCGGCCAATCCTAACTCTTGTAAGACCATGAATCAAGCTCTTTTATCACCAAAATTCAACCCTTGATTCTTGGCATCTTTTCTAATTCAAAGCAAACTAGCCCTTAAGGATTCCTTATTATACTAGGATTCGGCCACTCACCCTTATCCAAATGAAACCATTTCCTGATAAGATTCGGCCAAATTCCACTGAGCTAGGCCCGTGGTGGGAATATTCCTAACACCTCTTATTGGACCGAGAACAATCATGGGCTCGGCCCAAAAACGTCATTTTGGGTCCAAACAAGTATGTAACACCAATATGAGTGATTGTTCAAAGAACAACACAAATGAAGCAGCCAAAGGAAAGCACCAAAGCAGCAACTACTGCCTTCTCCAAATGGTCCCCCCGTTCTTCTCCAAAGAGACACTTAAACTAATTAGGTTTTGTTTTCATGTAATGAAAACACAGTAACTCATAAATAACTAACCATTTATGTTACCACACGTATTAATTATGATTAAAAAGATAAAATTAAATATATGTGGGTCAGTTCGATTAATCACACCGTAAGAATTTTGGGAACTTATAGTCAAACCGATTAAGGTTGATGCGATTCAGTTTAACCATCGAAAAATAAAAAATAAAAAAATAAAAAATAAAACCAAACCAAGCTCCCGATGCGGTTCAATCGGTTTTTGTGTTTTTAAATGCCCAGCCCTAGTTGGGAGCCGTCCACATCAAATCAAACGGCTAAAAAACGCAGCACCCTTGGTCCGCGGTCCGCACAGGAGAATTTGCGAATACTATAAAGGGAAAAAACTGGGCCTCTGCTTAGTTGTAGTCGAGTTGGGCACACTGACAGTCAGCCGAGAAGGAAGAATACTGAGAATACAGAGAGGGAATTAGGGTTTCAGAGAAAGAGCCGTAGACGCTTCTCAGCACCTGATCGATCAATTGCGCTTCTTCCATTGCTAAGGTAATTCCCCCTTTTCCAGATCGATTTATCGAAACCCAAATTTTGTTCTGGATTTTCTCTTCCAAACCCTAAAAATATTGACAGTTTCTGCAAAATCCCGAAAACTGTTTCTGGTCAATTGTTTTTTTAAATTTATTTTGTGGGTTCGAATGCTCTAGCAGTACCCTGTTCTTAATTTGCCAATTTTTTTCTAATGTCTGATGATGGATGGTTACATGTGTTGATATGCAGGATTAATTCTTTGTTTCGTCAAAAAATCGGTAATTTGATAAAAGAATCGCCAAATTAGATGGAGGACTGGGGTAATAGTGCTTGCTTTAATTCTATCTTAATTATGGCCGTGAAATTTTGTGCAAATTTTGCTTGCTAATGGTAGTTTAAGATTTAGGATGGAGATAATTACTGTTTTATTGTTGAGGAGCGGTGATATGCTTGCAATCTTTGTAATATTTTTCAAGGTTCTAAAAGACTAGTCGGGCAGTGGGTTGGGGCCTAGTGCCTAGGCAGGTAGGCGGGCCTGTGCGGACTAAGCATTTTTGTATAAATTAGTGTCTGCTTATAATTAAAAAGTATATAATTTAATTGGGATACATAAACTGTAAAATAGAATGGCATATATATTATAAGGGGTGTTAATCTAAGTATTCAACAATTCTCTTACAATTTATTAAAAATAATAAAATGCAAAATGAAAGTTACCTATCTTCTGTCTAAATGAGAGTTGCGACCTAGGCGGGTGCCTAGGCGGCCTAGGAGGGCGCCTAAGTAGGTATCGGCGCCATTTCTTAATTTTTAAATGCCTAGGGATTAATGGCACTAGGCGGGGATTTGTAGAACAATGATATTTTAATATTCTTTTACTAATTATTATGTTTCATATTTGCCACCTAAAGCTTGCTTGCTTAAACCTTTGAATAACAATTTGTTTTCTTTGTAAGTGGAGTTTTTTTGTTTACAAAGCTGGCATTCTTTTCCGATGCTTCAGAAGATGAGAAAGCCCCAACTCTCCTTTCTAAGGACCAACCAGTACATAAATGGGATGATGAAGATGTGGATGAAAATGATATTACAGAGTCATGGGAGGATTTAGATGAACCTGCTCCTTTGGTAAGATCAATAATGCAGTTGTGATCTTATTATTTTGTTGAGTTTCGGAAAGCAATTTTTTTCCTGCGTATCATTTAGAATCCCTGTCACAGGTTGATGGATGGCGTTTCTTACTAGCTAATTTGGCTGGGGAAATGTTTCATACTTATTTATCTTTAAAATGACCATGGCCAACATTAATTTTTCTTTTGGTGTGAAAACCCAACTTTGTATCTTATGGCAATATATATATATGCATGTAAATGGTGAATTTTATGCATTGACACCATGAGATGACTTTTTAATATTATATGGGTATTATGGGATGTCTTTGACTGGTACACCATATAATGTCACTTTGTACTGCACTTGTGTTTTTTCTATGTATAATAGTCATATTAATTGAAAATAGACATATTAAAAATAGCTCATTGCGCGCTAGTTCGTTCCTTGTCCTTAATTGAAAATAGAGATGGCTAGTTTTGAGACAAAGGGTTCCACATTATTGTGAAGTCTGACCTCATTTTTGCAACAATGTTGGTTCATTTCAGTGATTGGATTCATTCTCCTTTACTATTGAAAGTGAGATTTACCAACTTCGGACATATCAAATGGTTTGGTTTGGTTTCCATTGGGTTGGCTAAGTAACAACTGCTGTAACAGAATCAAACCGCACTGGATCCATTACAATTGGTTTGGTTTGGTTTCCATCGGGTTGGCCTTGGTTGTTGTTGTGTGCATATATTCAATTTGTCCACAAACCACAGCAAGCCGTTTTGCAGTCATTAACCTTAGAGGCTTTGTCCACAAACCGCATGCATCATATTGATGGCTGTTTTGTCTTTACACTTATTCTACTGAAAAAAAATCTGTATTTATTTTATGATCACAATTAGTCTTTATGATATGTTATTTTTTATGGTGGGCAGGAACCTGCAACAAGGCCTGTTTCTGAGAAGGCACCTAAGAAACCTGCAACAAAACCTGCTGAAAAAGCTACAGAAAAGAAAGGGAAAACCGTTCAAATAGAAAAGGAAGAGCCACTGGATCCTGTGGCTGGGAAACTTCGCCAACAAAGGTGTGAGTCAACATTTAGGCCTTGTTTAGTATGTGGTACTGACTAATTTAGGTTGGATATTACTAATCTGTGTCTTACGGTACTGACTATTATACAGAATTTAGTCAGGCGTTTGGTGCTACCTCCTATTAAGAAGCCGGACCAAATTTTATGTCAACAAAACAAACGTGTAACTGTTACTTAAAATTCATATTTAAAAAGGATCACTCTTTTTAATAACAAAAAATTTACAGAAATTTGTAAAATTATTAAAGATAAGTCAAAATGAATCATCAATAGAAAGATCCAATTCGAATTCAACTAGGTTGTGGATATTTCATATTCACTATATAGTTCATTGTGTCAGTTAATTGACACCCTTGTTCTATGTTTTTTTTGGTACTATTATTCCTAAATTGTACTTGTTGGGACCGTTTGGAGGAAGTAGTGGCTATGTAATATGTAATCACTCAATACTTCGAGTTTTTCACTGATATTTGGAAGTAAAATTAAACAGTCATGGGTTGATAAATATTTCTCAAACGGAGTGTATTCGACTTTGGTTTATAGCAAACAGTTCGTGTTTTGTTGTAAGTGTATGATGAATGACCCTCATTAGCCCACTCAACACAACTTTAGGTTTTTTGTTATATTGTTTTATTGGTACTACTGATGGTTCAAATGTGGTGAGTTGTCATGCATTCTAATGTAATTAAGCCCTGCAATTCTGTTTCTTTGGTTTTTGTTTTGAATTCTTTTAATATCTTGATATGAATAGCGCCTATGTGAGTAAAACCATTGTTTTGAGTACTTCTGATGTTTATAATGTTGTTGATCATTGTGTCTACCATGCACTATATTATCTGTTAATGGTGCACCTAGGCTGCGCTTGATGTCTGTGTTTGATGAAGTTTTAGAATTGTGATATGTGGGGACTGGCCTTCATTAGGTTTTTTTTCTTCATTTTTCTCTATACCTATCCTCTGGATGATAGACCCAGTTGATTCAGAGTTAATTATTTCTCCATGAGAACATGGTTTGTTACATTTGACTAACAATTACATATTGAGTGCACTAAACTGTAAGCATATTACAAAAAAGATATATAGTACGAAACGTTTGGTTAGCTTTTGGTCACTAGTGGTTCTTACTGAAGCTTTTCTCTACGCCACAGGCTGGTGGAAGAAGCAGATTATAAGTCCACTAAAGAATTGTTTTCCAGCGGAGGCAATTATAAAACCTTAGACAATTTCATTCCTAAATCTGAAAGTGACTTCCTGGAATATGCAGAACTTATTTCACATAAACTTCGTCCATTTGAGGTGTGTTAATTTGTCATATCCATTTAACAAAGCTTCGAGAATTTCAGATACATAATTTTTTGAAATTTAATTGCAGAAAAGTTTCCATTATATTGGTCTACTCAAGGCAGTAATGAGACTGTCAATGACTTCATTGAAAGGAGCAGATGCAAAAGAAGTTGCATCTTCCATTACAGCAATTGCAAATGAGAAAATAAAAGCAGAGAAGGAAGCAAATGCTGGTAAAAAGAAGACAGGTGAGTCTCTTAAGCCAATTTCATTCTTTGATAAGAATAGAATGCCTCATGCTTCATTTTGAGTTTTATTTATGATTTCTCATTCTCTTGAAAACCAAAATAGTGTCCTATATGTGAAGAAAGGCAAAGAAAAAAGAATTATATTTATATTTGTTTTGAGAAGCGTCAGCCAGAAGCTCTTAGTATTGTGGAACTCGGAAACTTAAAGTGTTAAAAAATGCGTTGCACGTTTGATTCAGAAAACTTGTTTATGGTATTGGTCAAAGCTGCCCCTGTGGTTTCCGGTTTAGGTGTAGGTGTCACAAATAAGTGAAACTAATGTGTTAAAAATGCCTTGCATGTCTGATTCAGTAAACTTGTTTAGGGTATTGGTCAAAACAGCCCGTGTTTTCCGGTTTAGGTGTAGGTGTCACCAATAAATGAAACTAAGTAAATTCGTTTAGAGTGTTGGTCAAAGCAGCCACTGTGCTTTCCTTTTTAGGTGCAGGTGTCACCGATAATTAAAATAGCTGAGGTTTTATGTAATAAGAGTTGAAGGTATGGCAATGCCATCCACTTTAGATTTTAGAGTCTGATACGAACCAATTCCTATGGTTTCCCATTCAAAGGTATCCTTTAATAAAAAATCAAGGGAACTTTAAAGAAAAACTCATGGTACTGTTCACTTTAACGAAAAACCACATTTTTACACTAAAAAGTCAATCATGGTATTATTCACTTTACCCTTTATTTTGTCCTTATCGTTAAAACTCAAAAGTTTTCAAACCCTTTTCATTAGTTTTCCTAAAAATCAATCCAACTGAAAAAAGAAAAGAAAGGAATAGAGGAATATTGTTAGTGCTATTTAGATAGTTATGTCGAGCTATCTAATTATGCCCCTTATCTTTACCTAGTGGTAATCCTTTTGTGTGAAAATTGTCCCACATCGGAGGGTTCAGAAACCTTGCAAGGGATTATTAGGAGTTGGGCTACTCCTGCTATTGCCAATTGGTTTTAGGGTGGAACCTCAACTTTGTTTATGTTATCAGAGCAGGTTGGTCTGCGAGTGGAGCCCAATAGACGCGCTGCACGTCACCCAGTTAAAATTGTCTGCTTGTTAGGCACAAAATTTGCCACAGGTCAAAAGCAATCTGAAAACCTCATCTTAAAATTGCCCGACTCAAAAAATTGATCAAAATCACCCAGTTTGAAAACTATGAAGTCTAGGGCTGCTTCTGCGTTCGGCTTAACTTCATTCGTGGACCCTCAAAACTTGTTCACGGCACCCAGTTAAAATTATTTTAGGGTGGAACCATGATCTCTTCATCAATTATTTTAGGTGTGAACTTATGTTGATGGTGTAGCTTTCCTTGGTGTTTGTTAATTGCTTTCTTTGTTTTCAGGCTCCAAGAAAAAGCAGCTGCTTGTTGATAAGCCGAATGATGATATAGCTGTTGATGACTATGATCCGCTTGATGACGATGATTTTATGTGAGTGTTTCGATGTAGCAAGTTTTCATCAGAAGGCAGTAAAGAACATGTATTTTCAACATTGAAGTAGGGAGAGATTCCTCCGGCGCCCCTCTGCACAGAGTGATTGATACAAAGTGTGATGTATTTTGTCAAATAAGAGGTTTTCGGATTGCCCTTTTTTTTTATATGATGGTCAATTTTGTCGGTTACAGATGCTACATGCTCATGGGAATCATTGGCTTGTCAAATATATGGTTACACTTACAATGACATTCTTTTTAAGTGTAATGGTAATCCAAATCTTGTAAGTCGTATAGGGGGATACGCGCAAACGAATGATAAAACATGAATGTCTAGATGAAAGTTTTGAAGCTTTGTCTCCACCATGTTAATCATGTTAGGTCTATCACAAGCAATATCCATTTACACGTGTAAGGCCATGCAGTACCCATTTGCGCGCAATAATCACTTACAAAATTGGAGCTATATCAAGTTTATTCTTGTTTTGTTTTTGTTTGGTCATTGCATCGTATAGCAAAGAGGGAGAGATGGATATCTATAAATTCGCTGGAGCTAGGAAAAGGAAGACAAAGAGTCTTGAACCAAGTAAGGTGCATCAAGCATGAGAATGGAAATGTTATAGATATGGAGAACGCGGTTAAAGACAGACAATGAGCTTATTTTCATAATCTTTTCAATGAAGCATACGAAAGGATACTTCTTTGGGTGAGTTGAGTAACTCGGAAGAGTGCAAAAAGAGTAATACTAGGTTGACTAAATTTGCAAATAATTGAAGTGTCACTAATAAGGCATAAACACGTTAACCAAAACTTAAATAATAATCTAATTATCAACCTCCATTTAGTTTACAAAATTTAAGTCTCCCTAGCATTACCTGTGTAGAAATTGCTCCTATCGCCAAATTAGGAAAGAGGAAGAGGTTGTAGCTTTAAAAAAGATGAAGCAAAGAAAAGCAGTGGGTCCTGACAATATATTGATCGAAGTATGGAAAGGCTTGGGAGAGACTGGTTAACTTGGCTCACAAACCTTTTCAATAAGATTTTAAAAACTAAGAAGTTGCCAAATGAGTGGCAAAAAAGCACTTTGGTGCCTATCTACAAGAAAAAGGGCGATAAACAAAATTCCAAGAACTATAGGGGTATTAAGTTAATGAGTCAATACAATGAACCTTTGAGAGAGAGTAACCGAGCATAGACTGAGGCAAGAAATACGGGTCTCAGACAATCAATTCGGATTCTGCTATGGCGCTCAATTATCAAGGCAATCTATCTCTTACTGAGATCAAGGGAACGATATAGAGACATGCCAAAGAATTTGCATATGATCATTATAGATTTGGAAAAAGTGTATGATGGGGTTCTAAGAGAAATTCTTCAGATGATTTTAGAGAAGAAAGGAGTACGAGCAACATATATCCAAAAAATAAGGGACATGTATGATGGAACAAGGATTGCAATAAGAACTCATGAAGGATAAATTGAAAGCTTTCCATCACCATATGGTTACACCAAGACTCAGTTTTAAGGCGTTCCCTTTTCGCATTGGTAATGGATGAGTTATTGCCTTATATTCAAGATGATATCCGTGTATGCTTTTTGCAGATGATATAATGTTGATAGATGAAACACAGGAGTAAATGCATTTAACCTTTGGTGGGATGTACTGGAATCTAAAGGTCTTCACTTAAATAGGTCAAAGATAGAGTATATTGAGTGCAGTTCAGGGGGAGGTCCAAATGAGATAGGCGTGAGGATTGGAGAACAGGGAGTACCAAAGAGTGAGCTCTTTTGTTATATTAGATCTATATTGCAAAAGAACGGAGAATTTGATGGAGATCTCAACCATAGGATACAAGCTAGATGGATGAAGTGGAAGAGTGCATAGGGTGTGATATGCGATCAATGTATGTCACAAAAGCTCAAGAGAAAATTTTATAGGACGACAACAAGATCATTAATGCTTCATGGCACATAATATTGGACGGTGAAGCATAAAAAACACATGCAAAAAATGATTGTAGTGGAGGTGAGAATGCTTCGTTGGACGCATAGGAGCACAAGAAATGACATGATTAAGAACGAGGATATTCAAGGTAAAGTAGGAGTGGTTGCAATTGAAAGGAACAACAACAACAAAGCCTTATCCCACCAAATGGGGTCAATTATATGAATCCTAGAAGGCCATTGCGCTCAATTTTGTGTCATGTCTTCTGTTAGATCCAAGCGTAGGAGTGGTTGCAATTGAAAGGAACAACAACAACAAAGCCTTATCCCACCAAATGGGGTCAATTATATGAATCCTAGAAGGCCATTGCGCTCAATTTTGTGTCATGTCTTCTGTTAGATCCAAGCAGTCCAGGTGTTTTCTTAGAGTCTCTTTCCAAGTCTTCCCCTACCCTTTTGGCCTTGAGCCTTTGTCTCATAATCGAATCTTCTAGCCAGAGCATCTGTAAGTCTTTGTTTCACATGACCAAACCACCTTAACCGATTCTCTCTCATCTTATCTTCAATTTCGGCTACTCCTAACTTACCTCGGATATCCTCATTCCGAATCTTGTCCTTCCTCGTATGCCCACACATCCAACGAAGCATTTTCATCTCCTCTACACTCATTTTGTGTACGTGTTAATACCTCACAGCCCAACATTCCGTGTCATAAAGCATTGCTAGCCTTATTGTCGTCCTATAAAAATTTTCCTTGAGCTTTGGCATACGACTGTCGCACAATACACCTGATGCACTCTTTCACTTCATCCATCTAGCTTGTATTCTATGACTCAGGTCTCCCTCCAATTCCCTGTTCTTTTGCAATATAGATCCAAGATAGCAAAAATATTCACTCTTTGGTACTTCTTGATCTCCAATCTTCACCCTATCTCATTTATACTATGTTCCCACTGAACTTGCACTCCATCTACTCAGTCTTTGACCTACTTAGGCGAAGTCCTTTAGATTCCAACACTTCCCGCCAAAGGTTAAGCTTCGCATTTACTGCCTCCTGAGAAGATGTGATTATGAGACAGACTCAGGGCAAAAGGAGTAGAGAAAGACCTAGGAAGACTTGAAAAGTAGGGGTTGGCACTTGGAACTAAAAACCAAAACCAATACACAAACCAAATCGGACCGCACTGAAAGGTTTAGTTTTGCAGTTTTGAAATTGAACCGCATTGTAGGGAATGGTTTGGTTTCGGTTTTGGCTTTTGAAAACCCCACCGAAACCGAAACCAAACTACTAATAAACATTTAATTAGATGTCCATATGAGGTGTCATGTTTTAATTGGTTGTTTGTTAGAGTTCCATACATTTAGTATCTACTCAACCACATTAGAATATCATCATTCATCATTCATCATTTGCTGCACGTTTGCTTGCATCAAGTTTGCTTGCTGCATATGTAGTTGTTGCAGGTTTGTTTGTGCATATATTGTCCTAATTTTAGATAGAAATAGATTATCAAAACATCCTCACTCAATGTACTCATTGTTAACATGCGTTCATTAATTAATGTATTGTGTAGAAAATGAGACAGTCTTATGTGTAGATAGGTGTATATTTTAAAATGTACATTTCTTTCTTAAAAACCAAACCGAAACCGCACCGAACCGAACCAAACAGTTTGGTTTCATTTAGATTTTGGCTTCAAAACTGCACCGAACCAAACCGTGCCCACCCCTATTGGAAAGAGACTCTAGACATAAAGTACTTGAATCTAATGGAAGACTTAACGAAAAGTGAGCAAAGTGGTATTTTAGGATTTATACGGTCGACCCTACTTATGTTACTTTCGTCATTGAGGAAAGAGATGTTGAACAAAATAAACCGTGATAGGGTATGTGTTTTCTTTCTCATGTTACTTTCGTCATTGAGGAAAGAGATGTTGAAGCTTTGGCTGCTAGGAGAGGGGCAACCCTAGATCCTTCGCATTCAAGTAGTTACTGCCATGAAAATTTAAGACTTCTCTCAGGTGTTAGAGAAAAGAAATTGATTGTAACATCTATTACTAGAAACGAATTGAGATTCGATTTACATGGCTAGTCAACAACTGGCTTCATCTGTACAGTATACACCTAAAACTGAACCCTTGCGAGATAGCTTCGTTTCCAGAAGAATTCAGCTCTTGCTGAAAAACCATATGCACAAAAAGAATCCATCAATTCCAGATGGTTTTGAGCTTACATTGATCATCAGCTTCAATTAGATCTTGTTGGCACAGTGCATACTTGCGTTGAAGTTCCCCAGTCAACCTTCGGTCAGGAGTTTCAAAATTAAGGTAAGGTCCTAACCTGCGAGATTCAATCAAATCTAGTTACCAAAAGAGAACGATCATCAATGTGCATAGGAATATATTCAATAGCCAGTGCCAAGAGCGCAAATATCATTTTCAAATGGTAACAAAAACACTTCTATCGTTTTCTAGATTCTTTATTCGGATTTTCACGCACAGGATACACTTGAACCCTGTAAAACACGTCTTCCAGTCAACCTTTATTTTCATTTAAAAACCAGCCACAACGTTATTTCACTGTATTCAATTAATTTACACATTAAGAGTGAAAAGCTTTTTAGAAGCGTTTAAGTAGTCACACAACTGGTAACTACAGAAAATCAAAATAGATACCTGATTATGAAAGCAAAGTAGGAAGGAAATCTGCTTAAAGACGGACTAACTCCATGGTTGGGACAAAGAAACATTTGGAGTGGATGCGTTTAGTCCTTGTTCATAATGTATAGCAGATTTGAGCACATTGTACTGTTCAGTAACAATATCATACAGAGCCTGTGCGTATACCTCCCTAGCCTGCAACATACAACAGCCAGAATACTTAGAAACAATCTAAGAGAAAAATGGTGAAGTTTAAAGAACATTTAGAGTAGATATCAAATCTGCACCCAGAAATTTGACCAATGCGGCACTTTGAGCCCTGAACTTCAAAACGTCTGGTCATCATAGTAACCGTGTCAGTTAGCCAGTTTCAAAAACATTTTGAATTCCCTGAACTATAGTCACCTAAACCCCAAAATTCAGGGAACAAAGGTGTTTTACTCTAACAATTAGAAATCAATGAAAATGACTTTCCAGGTCCTTGAACAGTAGCTTTCAAGACTTTGTCATATGGATGAACATATTTTATATATATATCCATATATTATGTTATACCCCTACATTAAACTACTTTTGGATACAGTTCACCAATCTATTCCAGCTGTGCACTAGTCGTTACATCATTGTTGACCAAGGAAAAGACAGTATTAGTTAAATGCTAATGTTCATCACCAAACTAGATAGGCGGAACAAGTTTTTCCACACTACTCAGCAGTTGGTAACATGACATGATTTAAAATGCAGTAGTAATCCTCAGATCAAGAATATATTTACACACGAGCTTTCATTGCAGAATAATGTTAAAGATCACGAAGAATATAACAGGAACCATCCAAATCAACCAGGAAGTTGAAAGACATTGTATATGGCACCAACCTCTTCAGAATTTTGACAGGAAGCAGTAATATCAGAGAAGGTGATTTTTGGTGCAACTGATAATCCAGTACCATGGAAGGAGATCATTCTCTTTTCTCCAATTTCTTTTTCTACCTGAAAAAGAATTGTCACTAAAGCGGAAAAGTAGCACTACAGGAACCACCAAAACAGAGACGACGAACCTGGGGTGGAGGAGGCATGATGTTGTGACACAATAATGCTAAGGGATATATATGCCCTGGAGCAGCAGAATGTTCACCAAGCCTTCTCAGATTGTCCAGTGAAGCAGCATCAAAAGGTGCCTGACCAACTTATGTCAGTATGAAGACAACACTTGTACTTATCTCTATCAAAAGGTGCCCGACCAACTTATATCAGTATGAAGTTAATTGCATCATGAAGACAACACTTGTACTTATCTCTACGTGTTTGCATGTATGTTATGTCTATGTGTTAAGACTGGTTAGTTGTCAGTATGAAGTCATTGCACCACCAACTCAAAATCCTTATCGAGATAGGTGGATGTGTATCTATATTGGTCAATTCTTGGTTATAGGAACAGTATGTCAACGTGATCTCAAATTGTAGCCTATCTTCGTTTTTAGGGAAGCCCAACTGCTCAATTAAATACAACTAAGTTTATGTCAAATTTAGTAAATTATTAGAACAGTAATTTATTTCAAAAGACAGAAAATGGTGGATTATATTTCAAAATCATCCTCAATCTATTTATGCTTTCCTCTAGAACTCTTGAGTCCCTATTCTATCCATGATGAACCAAATAACTCCTTTGATTTTATATCTATGCTGTCAGGTTTGCTTAACCTAAATTCACAATACAACTAGAACATATAGATGCAACTTTAAAACCTCATGTGGCAACACTATAGGGACAATTGCAAAATAAAAATCATCACCTGAACATTGACGACACTATCCGGATCAAAACATTTTACAAAAAGAAAGCTAAAAAAAAATTAAAAAAATATTAAACAATGATCATGAAATCCATGATTTCCTTCTCAATCATCTCATACATGATGAAGTTGAAAGAGCTTACTGGGTACCACTCTCCTGTTGCAGGATCTGGCCGGTCCCTTCCACCACTAGGTGCAATCCATACAATTTGTGATCCGCCCCTATAAAACATGTTCAATTAGAAGGCTGTATGAAGAAACATATATAAACAAATTCATTACATTAAAAGAGTATTATTTAGAAAAGAAAATTGTTATGCAAACAGCTTGGATGATGATACGTGAGTATGAGGAAACAATAAACTAAACATCGCCTCACACAATTACAAGAAAAAATTATTATCGAGATGGCTAACTTTTCCTACGTCCCCGTGTGATCTCTCTTGAGAGAATCACTAGCACTGATTCTCTTTGAATCCTATGCCGACCTCTTCGGTATTTTGATTAGCAAAAACACAACAAACATGCATGATGTGTCCTAGAAAAAAAAAAAATACAAGAACAAACAGAGACATAAGAAATTCCACTTGACCTTTTTTTTTTCTTAAAGAGAAACAAATTTTATTGCAGAAAATAATAAAATTACAGAAACAGTGGAAAGTCCACTAATATTGTGATTAAATGCAGATTATTCCTTTACCACTAACTGAAATTAGAGAAACCATCCCCCCACCCCAATTAGCAAATATACCACCAGCGGAGACCTGAAGGTAAGCATTTGTTACAATGTTGAACCTTCACTCCTAATTTTGTCTCTACGACTGGACTGGATTGGCTAACTCACTAGATTCATGAAGTTGAATGAAGAAATAGATGCCGACTTACATATTTTGTTCAAGTTCAAAGGTACAAGATGGATTAGTAAAGAAGGAAACGTATCCCTTCAAATCCCCACATAAAGGGTACAACTGGAAATAACAAGTTTCCTTCATGACAATGCATCTTCTACCTTCAACTTCGACAAGCCTTAGAAGTTGGCATCCATTTCTTCCTTCAACATACATGGACTCTAGTGAAATTTCCAATCCTAGGCACCAACGAGCCATTCTCTCTCGGTCTAGCACCTAAAATGAATTGTTTCTCGCTTTTAGTAGTATCCTCGACCCAAAGTACGCACCTCCATTTTGAGTATCCTCAATCCCCAGTTTGTTACTAGCTACGTTTCACAAAAACAAAATTCACTTTAAACAAATTGGTTAGTTCTGAGATGTGTAGTGCTTAATAGGGTTCAATGAGACAAGAAAACAACAATAGGTAAGAGCAAATAAAACAGAAAAAAAGATATGAAAGAGGAAGAGATCAGGGTTTTCCAAGAACAGAAAAACAATGCAGAAAGAAAAAGGAGGGGAAAAAAGCTTTCTGCACGTGACCTGACATGGTAGTAACACTCTCAGACCTTAATGGGCAGAAATAAGAAGAGCTGTTATTAATAACAAACCAACTTTGACCATGCATAGACAAATAAAATAATTGCGGTACCTCAATAGCAATGCCATTTCCTTCAAACTCCGGGTGTTTGCTTTTCTTTTCATATCAGCAAGCTCAGGATCATCATTCATGTGCTTTTTGGAGTACACACATATCAGATTCCTGTGATAATACTAAAAGAAAAAATGGTGAGGATTTCATCATTTAAGCATAGAGATGCATACTAATTGCATAACATTATTCAAGAATTCACAAGTACCTCCCCATGCTGAAAGGCTTACAAAGAGGATCTGTCACAACCCTATCTCCTGCTATGTAGGTCTGTAGTACCAAGTCTAAAAACTGGTTATGCAAACAGTTATAAGTGCACAAAATAGTGTATGCATCCAATTTACGGTTAGAATGAAGACAGAACATTGCAATTCACCATTTTCTCAGCAAGATGTCGGTTTGTTGATTCAAGCAACAAGGCAATGACAGCTGGATCTGCTTCAGTTTGGTGGTTTGATATCAAAAAAATGTTGTGACCCTGCATGCATAATCCAAAAGCATTACATTACAAGTCATCTCCAAGTGTAAACTAATCAAGATGATATGGCATCTGCATAGTACTACCACAGTACCACCAAAATCGTATACGAAAAAGCTCGAGACAACTACAGGTCGACTGAAATTGTGATATACAGCACCAAGACAAAGTTATAGCATTTGTATTGCATTCTACTATAAAATAGTCATTATTTTGATAGTCCATGCAACTGGCTTGTAGGAACCCTTCAGATCATCAGTTCTTATCAGTTATCATGTCCTCTCTGACATAGTTTTCTAAAATACTTCAACATACATATGTCCAAACCTAAACTTGGACTGCCAAACATGCATTTAAATGAATGCATATCGGAGGCCACTATATAACTTTGTAAGTTGTAACAACGAAACAGGGGAGAAATTCAGTGTAACTTTGCTTCTAGAAAGAAAGTGTTCCACAATTCAGCAATGTATAGTTGTTAACCCCACAAAGAAAATAAGCTGAATACTGAGAAAAGGCACCTGATGAAGCTTCTCTTCAATTTCATAGAAAATGGAAAGATTGCCAACATATGAGTTTCTGCACAAATAATCATCAGAATTTAGGATAAAGAAATAGCACAGAAGAAAGAAAACGCTGAGTCGCCAGCAATTTTTTTGTTTCTTCATGTGAGTATTCTCTGTCAACAAGTTTTTGAAAAATCTTTTTCTAATAAATGGACACCCTTAATGGTTTAATGGTAACATTGCATTTCTCTAGTCCATTATAATACTTGGTGTAAATTTATTTCAAAACGCAGTGAAGAATTCAGCATAAAAAAATACAAAATGAAAAGTTATAATTTTCATTTATTTACTTCATTAAACAAGCCAGAAAAGGGAAGATATAAAAACAGCAGCGGATTAGAAGTCTAACTGTCAAAAAAGAGAGAAAAAAAAAATATCACTCTCCAGAGCTATAAAATCAGAGTTCACCGTACTACACGTTTCCCTTACCCAATCATAATGCAAGCGATAATCACCCAACTATGGATCCCCATTCTCCATGATGAAGGGAAAAAAAATTATCTCCGTATTTACCAATGCCCACAGAGAAGTCAAAAGCTGCCCTCTCTCCTAAACTCCTAGCACCTCGTCCTCCATATTAACATAAAGAATTCTACAAAACTTCTTCCTTAAACCCACTAAAGGCGCAATGCTTCTCAACATGTACAGGAAGAAGCCAGAATAGTCAGCTCAGTCTTGCTCCTCAAAGAGTGTATGCTGGATCTATTTACAATGGGGCAATATAGGAATAGATAATCAATATCCTTGCAAGCTTTTACAAATAATACGGTTAGCAGGAAAAAGAAAACACTAACCCCATATACAGAGCATTATAAGTAGTACTCACCCACCCTTGAGCAACTACCCAAATTGGCACACATGTACCTTACATGGTACCTTATCCTTCCAAATCAATTACGATGGATTGAAAGTAAGGACAGTTCATTGATCAACCACACTGGATTTCGGAAAAACTAAGTATCCAAACTGAATACATAAACATACTACATGCTCACATTTCCATTTCTAAAGATTCTTAAGCCAGAACTACAAGGTGTTAGAAACAATGATCCCAACTTTTGCATTCTCTATTTGTGCAAATGTAATTTATACAGGCAACTGAATCTAACACACCCATTTCTGAAATTAAATGACACATAGGTTCTTATTCCTTTATGCATTTTTTTTATTGTTATCAACCAGTTGATCCAATGCTCTAATCAGACACCCAGTTGATCCAATGCTCTAATTACAATATAAATATTACAATGTTCCACAAATAACATTTTTTTACTTTCTCAAATACTGTCATGTTATTTTCAATCCATCCAACTGCTAGTTGGACTCGAGGACTGATGAACCATTCACATTTCCAGAGTCTTCAATACAAAAAGGTTTCAGTTAAAAAGATCTTTACATTTTTGTATTAACAATTAAAAATCAGAATATTTAAAATTGCCAATACAACTAATATATAAAGGATTCTCTCATAAATCAAAATAAATGATTTTAATCTCATGCTGAATGATACGATGATAGCACGTCAGATGGACAAATAACCCATGACCCTGTCAGTTTTAAGGTTCCAATGAACTTCATGAAATAATACATGGCATGTCCATTCAAATTTAGCAAAAATAGACAACAAGAATAAATGCATCTGCTTTCACTTTATTTACATCAAAGTAGCGGATGATGGTAATAGGATAGAAGTTGTCCAAGTTACCTGAAATCAACTAAAGGACGGATATAGTATTGACCAAACATGTAGTAATCAAAAGGCACTCGCATTGCTTTGTGATATGGTGAGAAGACAAATGGGTCCTGAAAAATTATTGGTCTATCATATAGGCAAAATAAAATAAAATAAAATAAAACAAATCAAATATACAAGAAAACAAACGGATAATTTGGTTTCCTATCTGTGTCAAACCCACATCAGCAACTAAGGCAGCTGTGTGATAACGCATATAAAACCCAATCTTACCTCTATATCCAAGAATACACGATCCAATACAGCAGTCATATTTGACAACACAATCTCATCTGCCTTGGGATTTCCACTTTGAAGAATCTGAATAATTATAGCATAGGACTAAGAAAAAAGAAAAGGAGTTTCTTATCACAAAATAAATTACTTCTAGGGCATCTAATGCATACAAGCCATTCATATACGATCTAATAATTGAACAAGAAGTCCTCAGACCGTTATACGCAAATAAAATCCAGATATACAAAAACACTAGAAAATCAAAGCAGATTGGCATGTGCTTGAATAATTAAAGCTGATTGTGATCTCGCTTTCCTGAAGCTACCCATATACTTACAGCTCAACGTTAGTGACAGACAATTGACATTTTAATGAACACATAATTTCATGTCCGCTAATTAAGGAAAAATACGGCACCTGGCATCCATATATAGAGAACACCCCCCCCCCCCCCTCTCCTTCTTTTATTCTCCCACACACACACACAAGTGTGTGTGTGTGTAAAATCCACTTTAGTCAAAGAGGATCAATACCCTTAGATGAGTTTTAACCAGTGAAGCATAACAAATATAAGTTTCAAAATTAAGTTTACAATGGTTATTATGGAAGCTTGTAATAAAATAACCATGACGCAAGTTCTAGATCCATACACAATGGTCACACTGTGGCTTATTTGTTCGTGTAAGCACAACATGTAAATGGTTCAGATTTCCTATAAAAAAATCAGTCTTTTTATAGGCACATTTATCTCGTGCTAGCTAGTGATTGACTCTTTGTTATTCTCTTAGTTACTCACTATCTGTAAGTACCATGGTCACGTTAAGTGGTAGTAAGCAAAGATTGGGTCCCACTCAATTAGTATCAACATTTCCAGTAAAAATGTAGGCCTTGAACCACAAAATGTCTATCTCACAGATTTTTAATTCCTACTCAGTAGCAAAGCCAAGATTAGGATATATGTAAATAACAATATATTAGCAAGTTGAAAGATACTCCTAGTTCATAAGGAACAGGAAGTTCAAGGTTGGACGAATTTATGAAATTTTATTACCAGTTTTGTCGTCTCTAATTAATATGGCTACAGCTATACATACTAAAAAAAAAAAAATTCTATTTTGAGAAGAAAATACTAAATCTTCTTCTTTTAGCAATTTTGAATGCTAAAACCATTAAAAAAAATTAAATTTACAGACGCACACATTTGATACACAAATTACTTTCAGATGAGATTTGAGCCAAAACGTTTACGGATATCAAGTAAATTCAAAATAGAAATATAAGAAGTAGATCTAACTATGTACAGTACAACACGAGATTAGGAATAAAAGTTTACAGCATTTTTATAATTCTGATATAATTCTTCCATTCGTGACGCATTATAATTCTGATATAATTCTGATAAAAGTTTACAGCATTTTTATAGTTGAGGGAAGCCTGCCAGCTTCTGTTTCCTTCCTTATTACAGACAACAGCTCTACAGATGAACATTTCAAACAAGTCAAGAAAACTAGCATCAATAAACAGGAGAACATTAATAATGTAAAGAAAAGCTGCTTAAAAAATAGTGTGTTTTTTCATTAAGAAAGCTGCAGTTAATGACAAACTAGCTCTAGGTCTAGTTGCAATTTCCATCCCAATGTTGACAAAAAATTTTAAGTTTCGTTCAACGGAACAGGAAAACAATATAGATGAATTATTCAACTACAATACAAGGATACAAGCAAGAAAAACAAAAATATAACCTTCAAGGAACTTGAATAAGAAGACACAGAACATTTGAAGTACATATCAGAGCATGCAATCAATGACATCAGAGGTTATGTTTATAAAGCGGTTAGTAAAAATAACAAGGGCAGTGGAAAAACGAAAAAAAGAAAAACTGACATTGGGACCATAGTCCCAGTGATATTGCATTGTAAATTTGAGGACAATCTTAGGCTATTAGGAGTTGGAACTGTAATGGTCCCACTAATAGGAAGGACTCAAACACTATCCAACCACAGGGTTCAGTGGTCCATACCTACAAAGATTAGCAATCCAATCAAATAGCTATCATAATAGTAAAGGTTATTATGAGCAATGGTCCCTGAACTTGTCCATGAGTTACAATTTAGTCCTCCAACCCTTTTTTAGTTCATGTGGTCCTTCAACTTGACCACCTCTTGCACCATTGGTCCTATCCGCCACTATGTACCATGTTCTGTCTATTTATCCATGCTTTGTTTAATAGTAATCTGTCTTTTCTTTCATTTTTTGTTTCTCTTTTGGTTTCCATGGGGGGGAATAAATATAGGAACTTTACAATGAGTGTGAACAACAATAAAGGTAGGGCAACTAGACAGGTCTTATAAACCAAGCAAAAAGTGCTCTTAAACTATCAAAAGTTAATAACGCATACCCCGCAAGAATTGTACCATTTGATGCATCCAACCATTTGATGCAACCAAGTTCAGTTTTAAGTCCTTGCACAATTCTTTGAATTATTACAAATTTATATAGGTACAGAACCCATTTCGTTTATTGTAGCATGCATTGATGGGTACCTACCTACCATGGACTTGGAACGGATGAAGTTGTTGAGTAAGTAGATCTTATCATAATAACTAGTCCAAAAAAAATCTGGCTTCCACAGGCAGACACTTGAAACAATGGGTATGAGGGGTACAATCTATAAAAAAAAATAACACTGAAAACAGTGTTTAACACAGAAACAAGGAGCAATAACCATTGAACAACTTCGATGTGATGTTGACAACTCATACCTAATGAAAACCCATACCTTTTAATAAATTTGTATAAAGAAATAAGGTATTCAAAGTATGGTGTACTTTTAGGTTCATACTCAGATTCCATAGACTTGTCATAACTTTCATTGTTCTTCATTTGTTCTCTGTTTTTTATTGTTGTTTGAATACACTAGGTAGGTCACTTTTCGAAAATGGACAATTTTGTTAATATTTTTTACTCATTTCAAGAGAAAACAGTTTTCCTTAAAACATGATATTTTAAAGAGAAGGCTTAAAACAAAATTTCAAAATATACTTTATGGCATATACATTTGGGGAAAGCATTACTCAGAAGTTAGAACCTTAAAGTAACAACTATATCCAATAAAATACCTTCCATCCTTGTCCTTATTCTCTAGCTTGTCCAATCTTGTAATGCTTTTGGTCTACAGCTCCATATATAACTAGATTCACTTATATATACAGAAATAAGTCTTGTATACACCAACCCCTGGCTAAAGTATCATGCCCTAGTGCATAGTACAGACTGAGGCCCAATAGTTACATATGTTGAGAATATCACGTTTTAAGAATGGGAAAAACAAGAACAAAACTCCGGAAATCGAAAACAAATAACCAAGATAAATAACACCAAGAATTTACGTGGTTCGGCAGTATGTGCTTACGTCCACGGGACAGCAACAACAATCTTTCACTATATCAATAATGAGTACAACCAATAATCTTGCCAAATCTCTAGAACTAGGACTTGACGAAAAACCTGAAAGAACAAGAACAAGAAATACCCTACCTCTTTTCTTTTCTCTCGCACACACTTTACAATATTCTCTCACTCTAATCCCTAGAGTGGTATACAATTTATTGTTTTGCTCCGTCTCAAAACTAGTACAATAGCCCCTTTATATAGACATAATAAAGGTCTTCTTCAATAAGGATTACTAATCCTAATTGGAATCTAGTTATGAATCCTTCTCCAATTGAGAAAACAATTTAATCCTCTAAGACTATTAATTCCCAATAGACTTAGGACAACTTATCATGGGCTGGAAAAAACCCAACAACATAAAGATGGGTATCTAATTTGTACACTTCATAAACCCAAATAACGTATCTAAATATTTTTATATTGCATTCTATATTGGGTGCTAATGCTAACCAGTAAAATCCACATAATTTTAAGGATCGAAAAATGAACACTGTACATCCTTGTGAAAAAATACATGCCTGACAACAATCGGCTCCCTTAACATAAATAGGAATACTTCAACATGAACTTTTTGCTCAACATTTCCTACAAATTGAAAACAAGCTATCAAGAATTCCACTCATTTAAGGCTAGAGTTGGTTAGAAAGAAATCAACGGATTTTTGAAGATGCTGGGGGTGTCGGAAGTGGAGAAGGTGCAGGAAAAGGTCAAGTACTGGGCAGCGATATGGGCTTCTGTATCGACCATGTTACTAGATTGGAAGGCTGCAGTATGAATCAAATTTGAAACTTTAATCACTTCCAAGTTGAGAGGAAAATTCTTTTGACTAACAAGTGAAATACTCAGCTCTTACGGCAAACTTAAAAGAAGAAGAGTGAAAAGAAAAGTAGGGGAAAGCGTTCATACTATTCTTTTCTGGGAAACAAAAGGAAATGCAATGAATGACTAGAAAAAAGAGACCAACTTCCCACCCGACCCTTTGTAATAAAAAGGGGAGTCCTTTCAGGATTCCATTTTGAGAAAAAGGAAATGCAACGTGAAGATCAAGATTCGCATAAACTACCATGCAAAACTGACTCATGAACATCAAGATTCAAACAAAAAATGGAACAAAAACAGCCCATAATTCATGTAAATATCAAAATAAAAATTAAAGTCAGCCAAAAAACAAATTGAGAACCAATTTCATTTTAACAGTCAAGAAAGGCAACATTTCAATTCAAGAAAAAAAATATGAGCATTCACTTTCTTGCATTTTCTGAGGAACCAAACAGAGAAAATGCAGAAGAGTTCTCACCCTAGGAATTTAAGTCAGCCATGTAAACAAAAATGAGAACCAATTTCAATTCAAGAAAGGCAACATTTCAATTCAAGAAAAAAGTATTCACTTTCTTGCATTTTCTGAGAAACCATACAAAGAAAAGGCGAAGAGCTGTCACCTTGTTCAGTGGTCGCATTGAGAAAGGTGCGAGAATGGTTAGTCTCCGTCCTCTCTGCACTCTGAATGGGCGACAAAGACGACGACTCCGTGTCCTTCACCAGCTCCGCCATGGCACTGACCTTCAAGGAGGAAAACAAGCAAGGACAGGCAGAGCTCCGCCGTCTCACAGACACCAAGCACAGCTGAGAAGACGACGACAGTGACGAACAAGAAGCAGCGGAGGGGGAGGAGGAGGAAAGGGACGACGGCGAAACCCTAGGCGAGAGGAATGTGGTGGATGGCGTCGCGGAGAGGGTAAACATAGCAAGAGAGAGGAGAGAGAGAGAGAGAGAGAGGCGGAGGATATGATCGATCTGTGAGTTTCGGTTTTCTGCAGAGTGAGGGATTGGACGGGGATGGGCAAAAGCTAATATACGTTCACGTGCTTTCCAACAACGCCAATGGTGGGAGAATGGTGGAGGAGGCTTTGGATTGGGGGAAGAGTGACTCCAGCGGAAGCTATCCGGACACGTGGATGATTCAAAAGGGTGGATTGAAGAGGAACGGGAAATTTTATTTGGTCCAGTTATTTTATCTTAACATCCAACTAAAAAAATTTCTCTATTAAACTTCTAAATTTGCCTTTAAATAAATAACAATAAGAAAATAAACATTAGTGTTTTTATTTCTGCACCCAATAAGTCAAAACCTAGCACACCACTGCATTTCTCCATTATTTCCGACGAAACCCACCCAAGTGACAGCAAAAAATTCTATCAAGATCACGAACGACCATGGGCTACAAAATTTTCAATTGGGATTATTTATTGGAAATTTTAGGGATAAATTATCAAGACCATATCCAGTAATATAATTTTAATCCAAGTCGTGTAAAAGTAGTTTCATCCACGGCACAATTTGGAGAACCAAAAAAAAAAAAAAGCAAAAGCCGCAAATCAAAACCACTTTTGTGAAGGAGAAGTTACGGGAAGCCATACATTCCCCAGTGAAGGAACTTCCATGGAGAAAAGCAATAGATGCAGCACTGGAGCAGCTTCTGCTTGGAAAAAATAGCATTCATATGATATGTTACTTTGGGCACCCTCAGCTTCTTATCAGACATCATATTTTCCATCTCCAAAAACTATAAATTGGTGATACCATTTGGTCTGCTTATTGAGTGCTTATTGATTGATGTATTGAAGGAGACATTGCAAGATGTGCTTTCCAGGTCGGAGGAGAATTCCAATGGGATAGCAGTTTGTTTTGCCGAAAATAATGGAGGGGTGGAGTGGTGCGCTAGATTTTGGATCATTGGGTTAGAGATAGAAACATTGGTTTTTATTTTCTTATTTATTTATTTAAGGTTAAACCTGAAAGTTTAGTGAATAAAACTTGGGACGTTTTGATATAGACGTCTCGTTTTTAAATATTATAGACTAAACATCTATTCCTCATGCAAATTTGATTAAACATTTTCCCTACAATTTTGAAACTTTAATTTTATTTCATTAGAAGTCTATACACGTTAGTATCCCCTTTTTTCCTCCTATTTTTATGCATTTCTTATTATGATGATTTAAGATTTTTTTTACTTTTTATTAAAATATTTATTTTAGTAAATTAAATAGAATGTAACAAAACTCGTTGTTAGGTACGCTTGGTTATATTGGTACGTTTGATTATAATGGTACATTTAGTTACTTGGTACATTTGAATTTTTGGTACATTTAGCTTCTTGGTACATTTGAATTTATGGTATGTTTGTTTTCAAAACATAAGTTTTATTACTTTTTGTCCTAATAATGAGGAATTACTTTAATTAATTATTTTTTTATAGAAAGAGTCGTTAACAATGTAAAAGTTTAAATTACTTTAATTTATTTTATTTTATTTTTATAAAAAGAGTCGTTAATTAACGGACAATAGCCTTTTTGTTAATTCAAAATTATATGATTTATTGTTATTATTTAGCATTATCTACAATAATAAGGATTTATCTCTGATCAACTAGAAGTTATTCCAAAGACTTATCTACCAAAGAACAAGACTATCTAGAGCATTGTGTATGAATCAAACATATTTTTAAACATTCCATAAAGATGAATATTCATTTTAATATAGTTTATAATTGGGTACGTTTTAATTCGGGGTTGGTACGTTTTTGTTTGACGTTGATACGTTTTCATTTAATGTTGGTACATTTTCATTTGGCGTGGGTGTACATTTATGACACACACTGACTAAAATCAAGGCGTATTGGCCGTCACGCGAGAGTGATGTAGCCATGTGCACAGTGCGGAAGCAATAATAATAATAGAAATGGGAATAAATAAAAATCAAACTAACTAGAGCACTAGGTAAGAATAAGTGCAAGACGAACTAAGTGTGAATTCACAACCAAAGGTAATCCTACAATGGTGATAATCTGTTAGAGCTGTCGTGGATTCCTCGCAAGCCACCAAAAAGCACTCCTAACTAGAACCTGAAGGAGCGCAAAACAGAAAGTGTGGATGGGCAAAAACAAAGCTTTTCAAAACCATTTCAATTGTCAAAGATAGTAACCCCTCACGTGTAAAACCTATATAATTTCCCATAACATAGAATACATATCTATACCACAACCATACTCAGAATAGCACAATTCGCAAATATGCCATGTCGGATATCTCAGCATAAAAATATGTAAGCCAGGTGATATTAATCAATGACAAATGATATGTCAGTCGGAGTCACCTAACCTAACCTGTATGGCTAATTCTAGAGCTCATCCATCTAGCCGGAGTCACCTAACGTGACCTGTACGGCTCAAATCCACATCTCAACAAATATACCCGCACACTGATAGGAGCATATTTATGCGATTTAGTTAGCTTGTTTTCTTGCATTTATATTGTTAGTTCTTAGTTATTTTAGTATTTTAAGCTATTTTCATGTGTTTGTAGGTCCAAAGGGCTAAAGTAGCAAGAAAGTGCAATTTGGAGCATTTTGTAGCAATTTTGGGCTTGGAATGGATAGCACATGCATGGAGCAAGGTGGATGGACGAAATTGAAGTTCAAGAAAGGTTAAGAATCTACTAAAGAGATGAAAGAAATTAATTCAAGACTTGGAAGAAAAAGAATTAGCTACAAAGAAGGAAACATGAGTCAAACTTCCTTATTTTGACTTAGTCAATCGTAGTCTTTTCCTACTTGTTTCTCAGCTGCAAGGAGGGTTCCTAATTAATTTAGGACACTTAAATATAAGTTCTAGAAGCCCTAATCCCAGTCAAAGAAGGATGCCGCAGCCTTTCCCTTCCTTTCCCTTCCTTGCCGTTCAAGGCATCCCCTTTTCCCTTTCTTTCTAAGCTTGCCGCATATTTCCTTCCCTTTTCTCTTGGGATTCTGATTTATTACCTTTTTCTTGGACGATTTGGAATCTTAAACCTTTCCCAATTTAATTCCCAGCCGTGCTCTTTCCTTCCCATATAAATAAGAGCATTGCCACAGCTTTTAGGGGATCCATTCATTACCATTCAACCTTGCAGCCATTCTTTCATACAATTCATCACTCAAACCTTTACCCACACCTTGTGCCGCAGCAAAAAAGAAGAAGGAGGACCCTGGGACGTGCTCCATTCAATATTGGATTGTTGGAGCGTTCTTAGGTGTAATCCATCTTTTGTTTTCAATGTTTAATTTAAGTTTTCTTTGTTTTGCTGTGAACATAAGGAACTAATTTCATGTTGGCTAGAAGAGACTTTGAAACCATGATTATATTTGCAATATGAATTGATTACTTCCAGTTATGATTTCATAAATCGTGAATATAATTTACTTAAATGCTTGATTGATAACTTATTCATGTATGTTTATTAAGGATGCGTACTTAGTTTGCATGCATGAATTTGATGCTAGAATATAAGGGAGTTTCACCTAATCATTATGAACTTATATTCATAAGTAGTGGAGGTTGCTAGTCACAATCGTGTTAAGTAACTTCCTGGCAGGAGTATCATGTTGTTCATAGTTACGAATGCCTTGTCAATACTTATGATTTTCACAAAGCTTAATGACCTTTGATTGTATCTCTATTATGTTGTTCATGTAGGGAACTTTTGAAGAATAATTTGGCTGCCAATGCGTATCCCATCCAATTCAATAACTTAAGGAAAATCTGAGGGTTAATTAGTGTTGTTCACGGTTAATCTGGGGTGTTGAGGTTCATGGTTTATTGAAAAAGCAACTGGAAATTGATTTGTATGCAAGTGTGTCATGTGTGGAAAAGTACCCTCTAGCTAGCCTAGCACCCATCCATTCACCCAATTTCGTGTCAACTTTGTTTAAGTCTTTAAGTTACTTGTTTTTACTTTAAATTCGTCAAAAACCCAATCCCCTTTACTTTGTTGTGTCAAATTAGTTAGAATCTATCAAAACTTGCGTTTTTAAGTGTTTTGAGTCAAAGTTAAGTTAGAATTCGTCCAAATCACCCCTTAGAGTCTAGTTTGAGTCTATTTGATTGTTTTGTGCTGTTTTGAGTCTTTTTAGTTTGTTTTGAGTCATATAAGTCTAGTTAAGTATTTTTAAGTCAAGTTTTGTGTTTTTAAGTCAATTTAGAGTAGATTAGCAATCCCTCCTAATCCTCGCCCTAGAATGATCCCTACTTACATCTTTACTACAATTGTCAATAAGAGGGTTTAATTTGAGTGCTAGTTTGTAACACATCACACACGAGTCAGAACCACCTAAAATGGTCTGTACGACAAGACTAGGTGTAAATAAATACGCTCAAGTGCTACGATCACATGAAGATTGTGCGAATAATTGCAGGTCACCTACGAGTCGGAACCACTTATAGTGGTTTATACAACAGGACTGTGCACTTAACTTGTATCCAAGGTGAGCGTATGGTGCGGGAGGTGAACATTGATGCGAGAATTATACGCGCATAAATTAAACCCTCTTTTTGACAATTGTAGTATAAATATAAGTAGGGATCGTTCTGGACCGGGGATTAGGAGGGATTGTTAATCACTTGGATTTGACTCAAAAACGTAAAAACACAAACTAAATTGATTTCTAACTAATTTGACATTAAAGTAAAGGGGGATTTAGGTTTTGACAAAATTAAACTAAATGAACAAATTGCAATTAAAACAGAATGTAAATATGAATGTGAATAAAATATGGATGATGGAATAGCCAAGGGGTTCTTCTCCACACATGTTACACTTGCATACAAGTTGATTCTCAGTTGGTCTTTCGATAAATTATGAAACTCAACGCCCCGGGTTAATTAGGTCCGCTTAAATTAACCGTCAAGTTTTCCTTAAGTTAATGAATTGGATGGGTTAGCGCAACGCAATTCACCACATTCTCCAAAAGTCCTTTACGTGAACAGCACAATAAAGATACAATCAAAGATCATTAAGCATTATGAAAACTATAAGTGTTGACGAGGCATTCGTTACTATGATGAGCATGAAACTCGTGCCAAGAATTCATTTAACGCGATTGTTTATAAGCAACCTCCACTACTTGTGAATATAAGTTCATAACGATTAGGTGAAATTCACTTATATTCTAGCGTCATATTTATGCATGAAAATTAAGCGCGCATTCTTAATAAACATTCATAAATAAGTTATCAATCAAACGGTTAAACAAATTGAATCCACAACTTATGAAATTCCAACGAAAGTTAATCAATTCATATTGCAAATATAAACATAGTTTCGAATCACCCCCTAGCTAAAGGGGGTTTAGTTCCTCATAACTTTGAAATCAAAGAAACGCCTAAACATTCCAACAACTCAAACTTGAATTGTATGAACGTTTAGGCACTCTTCTCTTCCATTCCTCATACGTACAAAACAAAGAGAATTGAATTTAAACTTTGAAATCAAAGAAACACCTAAACATTCCAACAACTCACACTTGAATTGTATGAACGTTTAGGCCCTCTTATCTTCCTCGTTGTTGTAGCACAAGGTCTAAGGTGAGGTTTGGGGGATTATGGAAATGGATGAGGAGTGGTGTTTGGATTATAAGGGAATGGATGGGAAGCTCACGGCTAGGGAAGGGAGAATGTGTTTGTAATGTGTTGTGTATGAAATGAGATGTCCATGAATGAATGAATGCAAGGGTATTTATAGGAGTAGTGGAGGGAACATATGGCTATGTCATTTGTAGGTGAAGTAAGTGTGTGAGGTTGGTGAAGTAAGTGGAGGTTGTAGGTGAAGTAGGTGGATGTTGTAGGTGAAGTAGGTGGATGTTGTAGGTGAAGTACATGTGTTTAAATGGTTGAAATGTGTAGATGATTATGAGTGATAAGTGATAAGTGTATGATATGTTAAGTGATAAGTGAATGATTATGATAAGTGATAAATGAATGTATGATATGATAAGTGGTGAGTGATATGTGGTGAATGATAAGTGGTAGTGTTTAAGTATTTAAAATAGGGAACAAAGCCCTTCCTTGCATGGCAAGGAAGGGAGACACAAGGAAACACACGACAATGTCCTAAGGTTGCTAGGAATGTTGTTTTTGTGTTCTAAAATGCGTAGGAGTTTTCAATGATGCTCAAACATGAGGTCTTTTTAGGTTTTAACTTTCCTACTTCAAGTCTTCAATTTCGTCCATCCTTTTGGCTTCAAGCATATGATATCCATTCCAATCTCTAATTTGCTCCAAAAGGCTCCAAAAGGCATCCTTTTGCATACTTTGCCCTTAGAACCTGAAAACACACAAAAGAAGCATAAAGAACTAAAATAACTAAAGAAACATAACGTAAATGTACGAGAACAAGCCATTTAAGTCGCATAAATATGCTCCTATCAAATACCCCCACACTTAGCTTTTGCTAGTCCTCGTGCAAAACAGAAAAACAAAACAAAAAGAACAAAACACAACCTACACCTTCCAACAATCGTATCAGGGACTTCCAATGCACATGACAAGTTAAAAATCATTATTCTCACAGATTTGAGCCATCTTTACACTTAAGTACATTCTTACTCATAGTCACCACATACTAGTTCACAATTAAGCATTTAAAACCATGTTTTGAATGTAGTAACATGCCTTAGAGAATTCCCTCAATTTCTTACTAGATGTACTCTCGTTTTTCACACAGATTTTCTGACTACACACCCTACACTAGGTATATGTGAGAAGATTGATGTAAACATGTAGACGAACACTCACATATGTTATAACAAGGAAAGCATTTTCTGGAATTATTAACATGTATATGATCTCATGAATGGAATGCTACTACTTAGAATGATAACCAGTGATTCCATAAGCTCATATCAATTCCAAACTCCACATATTGAATACATAACATCAAGATAGAAGTTGAGGGTTGTAACGGGGCTAAGGGTAATGGTTTAACAAAGAAAGGTAAAGTGAAACAAAGGTAATAGAAAGCGAAGTAATGAAATTGACACTTAAACTCACTTTTAATGGCAGAAATCAACTTTTAAACACAAGGGAAGATTCATGCAACAACTAGGGTCAAATTCATTCTTTTGGACCCTAGTTTCAATAACCAATGCTTGTGAGATCATTCTCACTTATTTTTCAACTCTTTTTTTTTTTTTTTTTCTTTCTTTTCAACAATTTTTTTCTTTATTTCATTCTTTGGCCGTGCCCTATTATCTTCCCCCACACTTATTTTCTGCAGTATATTGATCAAAAGGAGTTCATTCTAAGTCATGCTTCACTATCCTTTAAGAACAAGGGGTTAACAAAGAAAATAAGCTTGAAAAGGCTCAAAAGGGGTAATCCTACAATACATGTGAAAAGGGATAGGCTTTTTGGCTTTGGCTTAACTAACAACTTCATCTTATTGTATGTTATGCAATCAATATCATGCTTTGAATGAAACGGATATAAGTTCTAGCATTTAGTTCTATCATGATACAATTGCATTCTAAGTAGTAACCAAGCAAGGAATAATGAGATCATGCAACGACTTTAGAAAACAAGAAATCACAGATTATACTCTCCAAAGAACGTTATAGGCTCAAGTCTCTCAGGGTTGTAGCGTTTGTTTGAGTTCCTTCCTTCAAGCATGTTACAAAAACGAATTTTTCTTTTATGATTGCATGTGAAGTCATACATTATAACCAAAACCAAGCATATACCAAGAGTAAATCAAACTTTCATCCATGTTTATAACTCTTTTTAACAGTCATGCAATTACAAACCAAATCCTCATTATTGTGTTGGAAGGTACCCTAAGACACAAACACACAAAAACGACTCAAAACACTCTTTTTAGGCTTTTCAAAACAATTTTTTCAAATTTTTATGGTATTTTCGGAGTTATAAAAACAAAACATACTAAAACACTCTAAAACAACTTAAAAACACCTTAAAACAGTAAGGAACAACATTTGAAGTTATGGGCGATAAAATCCCACGAATTTGCATTAACAACATTAGTTACCCCCCACACTTAAATCAAACATTGTCCTCAATGTTTTAAGCATAGATTCACACAAAACATAAGTAAACACATAAAAAGAACTTAAACATACTAAACATGGCAAAATGTAATTAACAAAGAGAAGAGTTTAGGGACGCAAATCTGGTTATGAAGTGTAAATTCCCTCTTCTCCTTGGTGATTGCATTGAGGCAATGATCTTGGTGATTCCACAGGCATACTCTTGAACTGGGCTGCATGATTCTTTTAATCTCCTCCACTTGTTGATTTTCCTTTGTGCTACTAGGCTGGAGGATTTCTTTTGGTCTTCCCCGAAGGTCTGAGCATACCCCTTTGGTCTGTTTCTTTGTTCAATCTTTCCAATTCGTATTGAAAAGGGTTGGAGGATAACTCAGCCTATGTTTGTCTCCACATGCTTCAATGTATCATTTTCACTTGCCTTACTCGCGCCCCTTTGCAGAAGTGGTCCCTTCTCCGGAAGTGTATCAACCGTTGAAGATGACTACTCGAGAGCAACGCTAGGTAAGCAATCAGGAATAGATTTCAGGCAGTTGGCTCCAGATCGGAAGACTGACTCCAAGTGCCGGCTGATTGCTTCTTTTACTTTGCCATGCAAGTAAGAACAAGGACAAAGAAAAAGACAGGGAAAGAGCATGATATGAGATACTTTTGCTTTAGACCTTGATGATATGAGATACCTTTGCTTTGAAGAAGCGGTGAATGAATCAGCACATGCTTCAATCCGCCGTTTCCTCCTAGGTCATATGTACTCCAGTCATCTGGTATCATCTTTGGGGAAGAAGAAAGAATTGAGTATTTCGAAAGGCTTTGCGGCCTCAGAGGTGAGGAAGAGCTGGGCATTTTCTTCAGGTCTGCCTTGCCAAAAAAAATGAAGGTCGACATATATAGAGATAATAGCAAGTGGTGGTACTGTTCTTTTACCCTTGTCGACAAACGTTTTGATCCCGCAAATCCGGCTTTTTGAAATAGTGGCACCTCTTCGATCTTTGAAGACGCCTCTTCGATTTCTGAGCAGGCGCCCCTTCGCTTTGTGAACGACACGTAGTAGTGCGGATGCGGCTCCTTTTGACAAAGCTGCACGCGTCTTCTGAAAAGCAGAGAAAGCGTCGCCGAACTTTGCGCTTGTCGGCTAAAGATGTGTAGTTGCGATGATGGCCTCCACGTGTTTTCAGCTTTGTCAGAAATCTTTTGACAAAGTTGAACGCGTTTTCTGAAAAGCCGAGGGAGCGTCGCCAAAATTACGCCGGAAATTCCGGCTTTTTGAATCGGTGGACGCGTCGCCTTGGCTTTTTATAGAGCTATCGATCACCACAACAAACACACTCTGAAGATTTCCCATTCTTGAACATCGTCTCCGGCCTTTTGAAATTTAACTCTATCCCTTCTCTTTGAACACTTTTGAAAAATGGCAAACTCATCGAACCTTAGCTTGGAATTGAGCCTTAGCAGTGATACGGGCGCGCCGCGTCAAGGTAACGTATGACGCCCTTCTTTCTTATCTTCTAACGGTCCTCTCACAGGTGAAGACTCCGTGATGCAGGACGCCACAACAGCTACAATAGTAGCTAGGAACCTCCTTACTCCAAAAGATAGTAGGCTGCTGTCAGGACGGTCCGATGAGTTGGCCGTTCAAGAGTCCCTCGCACTTAGTGTTCAGTGTGCGAGTTCTGTGTCCAACATGGGCCAACGCCTGCTTGCCCGCTCCCGTCAGGTGGAATCATTGATGGCAGAGGTGGAAAGTCTTAAGCAAGAGATCCAGCAGCTTAAGTACGAGAATAGAAGTTTGCACGTGCTTGCAAACAACTATTCGACGGGCATGAAGAGGAAGCTTGATGAACTGCAAGAGTCTGAAGGTCGGATTCAAAGCGACCGTCAAAGGTTTTCTGCTTATCTCCAGAGGCACCTTTTTCCTGGGTCATCCAGCGCTTGGCCAAGTATTGAGGCCTGGAATGCTCTAGCTCCGATGCCTTCCGCTCCGATGCCTTCCGCTTCTATGCCTTCCGCTCCGATGCCTTCTGCTCCGATGCCTTCAGCTCCGACGCCTTGTAGTGGGGCTTCACGTAAACACCCTTTGTGAAGCACCATCTTTCTCCATGTTTAGTATTTTATTTAATATATGATTTTTATTTATTTATTTATTTTTTTTTTTTTTTTACATAAATAAAATCAAACGGCATGGAATTGGTCCTTGAATGGAAGGTGATACTTGAAGTAAACCGGCATTGGTTCAAATTCTAAAGTGGGTGCCTGGATCATTAACAACATATTAGTATAAAAGAAAATTGAAATTCGGGGAGGCGGCTTACCTGTGTGCTCCGACATAAACTCAAGAATAAACACCACTCCCTGGAAAGTTTCAGGGATATTGGACTTGGCCAGATTGCATGTGAGTATTGGTCCTTGTCTTGTGTCATAAAATTCAATTTCTTTGGGGTTGTTTGCCTCAAGTATATCCTTTTCTAGACATTCCCCAGTCACATCTTGCTCTTGATTCTTTGGAAAGGATTCGAAGATGCCTTTCTCACCCTCTTCTTCCTTGGATTGCATAATCCTGCAAGGAATAGGGACATTCAGTGGAACGGGGTTAGAAATAATTAACTTTGGAACAACCTTACCTGAATTGGATGGCGTAGGAGCGATAGGTGCCTGCGGCAAAGGTGTTTCCACCCTTGCCATAGGTTGCGTGTGTTCCTCTTCCTCAATTAGCAGCTCCTCATCCACTTTTTGCTCTTGAATTTGTTTCATGAACTCCATAATCTGCCCAATTTGCTCCTCCAATTTACCCAACTTCTTGTCTTGATTTTGTTCGTCCTTGGTTTGAGTTTGGACTTCCTGCGTCAAAGTAGTAAGTAATTGAAAAATCGTATCATTATCGCTTGAATTACTTACATTGCTTTGGGCAGGTTGTGGTGGCTGCATAGGCATTGTATAGAACTCCTCATATGGTTGCCAATATTCTCCTTGTTGAGTCTCCTCGACTTGGTTTTGTGAGCCCTGCACCAAACAAAGTAATTCATTAAGCTTTTGATTATAATCTATTGACGAACTTGAGTTTGGTTGGGCATATTGAATATGAGGTTGTGGTGGATGCATAGACGTTGAATAGAACTCCTCATAAGGCTGCCAATATCCTTCTTGTTGAATATGTTGAGGTTCCCACCATATAGAGTTTGAATGATCACTCCAATCGGAATTGTAAGTATTGGAAAACACGTCGTTCCTTGATTGATTATGATCAAATGTACCAACTCTTTGCGTTTGGTACTCTTCCATAAGCTGTGACAAAAGAGAAGCACTATCAAGTGCCATGTCTTGCGTCTAAAATAAAACTAAAAATATATACACACAAACGAAAATAAAACAATCCAAGAGATTAGCAAAGTTGCTAATCCCCGGCAATGGCGCCAAAATTTGATGCGAGAATTATACGCGCATAAATTAAACCCTCTTTTTGACAATTGTAGTATAAGTATAAGTAGGGATCGTTCTGGACCGGGGATTAGGAGGGATTGTTAATCACTTGGATTTGACTCAAAAACGTAAAAACACAAACTAAATTGATTTCTAACTAATTTGACATTAAAGTAAAGGGGGATTTAGGTTTTGACAAAATTAAACTAAATGAACAAATTGCAATTAAAACAGAATGTAAATATGAATGTGAATAAAATATGGATGATGGAATAGCCAAGGGGTTCTTCTCCACACATGTTACACTTGCATACAAGATTGATTCTCAGTTGGTCTTTCGATAAATTATGAAACTCAACGCCCCGGGTTAATTAGGTCCGCTTAAATTAACCGTCAAGTTTTCCTTAAGTTAATGAATTGGATGGGTTAGCGCAACGCAATTCACCACATTCTCCAAAAGTCCTTTACGTGAACAGCACAATAAAGATACAATCAAAGATCATTAAGCATTATGAAAACTATAAGTGTTGACGAGGCATTCGTTACTATGATGAGCATGAAACTCGTGCCAAGAATTCATTTAACGTGATTGTTTATAAGCAACCTCCACTACTTGTGAATATAAGTTCATAACGATTAGGTGAAATTCACTTATATTCTAGCGTCATATTTATGCATGAAAATTAAGCGCGCATTCTTAATAAACATTCATAAATAAGTTATCAATCAAACGGTTAAACAAATTGAATCCACAACTTATGAAATTCCAACGAAAGTTAATCAATTCATATTGCAAATATAAACATAGTTTCGAATCACCCCCTAGCTAAAGGGGGTTTAGTTCCTCATAACTTTGAAATCAAAGAAACGCCTAAACATTCCAACAACTCAAACTTGAATTGTATGAACGTTTAGGCACTCTTCTCTTCCATTCCTCATACGTACAAAACAAAGAGAATTGAATTTAAACTTTGAAATCAAAGAAACACCTAAACATTCCAACAACTCACACTTGAATTGTATGAACGTTTAGGCCCTCTTATCTTCCTCGTTGTTGTAGCACAAGGTCTAAGGTGAGGTTTGGGGGATTATGGAAATGGATGAGGAGTGGTGTTTGGATTATAAGGGAATGGATGGGAAGCTCACGGCTAGGGAAGGGAGAATGTGTTTGTAATGTGTTGTGTATGAAATGAGATGTCCATGAATGAATGAATGCAAGGGTATTTATAGGAGTAGTGGAGGGAACATATGGCTATGTCATTTGTAGGTGAAGTAAGTGTGTGAGGTTGGTGAAGTAAGTGGAGGTTGTAGGTGAAGTAGGTGGATGTTGTAGGTGAAGTAGGTGGATGTTGTAGGTGAAGTACATGTGTTTAAATGGTTGAAATGTGTAGATGATTATGAGTGATAAGTGATAAGTGTATGATATGTTAAGTGATAAGTGAATGATTATGATAAGTGATAAATGAATGTATGATATGATAAGTGGTGAATGATATGTGGTGAATGATAAGTGGTAGTGTTTAAGTATTTAAAATAGGGAACAAAGCCCTTCCTTGCATGGCAAGGAAGGGAGACACAAGGAAACACACGACAATGTCCTAAGGTTGCTAGGAATGTTGTTTTTGTGTTCTAAAATGCGTAGGAGTTTTCAATGATGCTCAAACATGAGGTCTTTTTAGGTTTTAACTTTCCTACTTCAAGTCTTCAATTTCGTCCATCCTTTTGGCTTCAAGCATATGATATCCATTCCAATCTCTAATTTGCTCCAAAAGGCTCCAAAAGGCATCCTTTTGCATACTTTGCCCTTAGAACCTGAAAACACACAAAAGAAGCATAAAGAACTAAAATAACTAAAGAAACATAACGTAAATGTACGAGAACAAGCCATTTAAGTCGCATAAATATGCTCCTATCAAACATCACGTAAATGACTGTGCCCTAACCACAGGCGCGAGCACTAACACCGTGGTGCAGGTTTATGAGCTCTCAACACATTTCACATAATCATCAATTTACATAAACAATCTACAACTCACCTGGTACTTACCTGAGCGTCCACAATGTCAAATCACAATTATGCATACTATATTAATTCAATGATGATCTACGTATAAATCAATATGCATGGCATTTCTAAACATAATTTCATTTAAATCGATTTTCTGGGAAAAATCTCAAGTATATAGGTATATACGGAAAAGCAAAAGCCCACTCATTAGTATGTGGAAGGGTCGTAGTCCCTAAGCCTCGATTGACTGCGCTCGTCTTGACGATAGGTTTCACTATATGCGAAACAACTATATAAATGTTAATTTAAAACACATAAACGAAACTAGATAATAGATTCTCATACAATGCTCAAATGGGGCGTTTGAATATACCAACGTGATCTACTCAACACCACGAACATCCCCATATTTTTAGAAAAAATTTCCGACTACCCACGTGCCCCCATGCGCAGGCGCATGCCTGGCATACGTACGAAAACCCTAACGGCGTTAGGGAATATTCCATCCAAAAATGAAATATACTGTTAAATATACCTGACGCCGTTAGTATATTCCATCAAAGTTGACGGAATATTCTTCGTCTTCTCCAATGATCCTCGCTAGAGCAGTGGTCGGCCGGCGTCTGCGTCGTCGAAAACTGGAAAACCTTCTAATTGTCATATCTTCTTCATTTTTGAACCAAACTTCACGAAATTTAAACCAAAATGAAGCTTAGGATGAGAGGGGCAAAACCTCACCACTTTTAGGTCCTAAAACTCATAGGATCTCGTCGGGAAAATCACGATAATCCGCCCATCTCTGCAACTTGTCAAACCCGAGCTTCGTAACGTCCAAAACCTTCCAAAATTCTTCCCTAAGCTTCGAGAAGAAGTTCTAAAGCAATATAACACTTCCAAACTCGACAGAACCTCTTCAATCACGATGGTTGAACAGTGGACCTCATCGGGGTTTTCTGGTTCTCGAGTAAATGAAGTCTTCAAGTCCAACTAACTATATGGATGAGCTCATGGGCTCACAAGGAACATAAAAACAACCTCATCGACGTCGATCCGTGCATGCAAGGGTTAGTTTGAGAGTTGTCTGTACAGTTGTACGGAAATGGAAGAAAATCTGAGAGGGAAGGGGGAAGAGAGGGTCAATGGGTTGATGTGTGTGCATGAGTGTGTGGTCCAGGTTGCAGCCAACCAAAAACAAAGAAAATCTAAGTTCTAATTGGGTCCAAACCATTAAGACTTAACATATTTGGTCCACATCCAAAGATTAAACTATATAACACCACACAACGTTCAAGAGCAAAATCATCATTCCACGCTAGCAAAGATAAAATAGATTGTATTTTTGGGACGGGTTGTCACAACATACCCCCTTAAGAAAATTTCATCCCCGAAATTACACAACAACAACAAACAAACCACTAGTAATCATAAAACAAGCGTGGATACATCTCTTTCATACGCTCCTCTGTCTCCTAGGTAGCTTCCTCCACTGAGTGATTCCTCCACAAAACTTTCACTAAACGCACGGTCTTATTTCTCAGAACCTTATCTTTCTATTCCAGAATAGTTGCTGGCTCTTCATCATAAGTTAAATCTGGATTAATTTCCAAAGGTTAAGGAGGTATCACATGTGACGGATCTGAAACATAATGACGAAGCATGGAAACATGGAACACATCATGCACTTTAGACAACTCTGGAAGCAACTCAAGCCTGTAAGCAACTTCACTGACTCTCTCGGTAATCACATATGGTCCGATGTACCTAGGACTTAGCTTACCTTTCTTCCTGAACCGTACCATACCTCTCCACGATGAAAGCTTTAAAAATACCCAATCACCCACTTTATACACCCTGTCAGTGGCATGTTTATCTGCTAAGCTCCTTTGTCGATCCTGGGCTGCTTTCAGGTTAAATTTAATCACCTGAATATTCTGAGTAGTCTTCTCCACTATCTCAGGTGTGACATCCCACATCGCCCAGGGGAGTGATCCTTAAATGTATATTCCAATCCCTACCTAGCACGAGGCCCTTTGGGAGCTCACTGGCTTCGGGTTTCGTAGGAACTCCGAAGTTAAGCGAGAAGGAGGCTAGAGCAATCCCATGATGGGTGACCCACTGGGAAGTTGCTCGTGAGTTCCCAAAGACAAAACCGTGAAGGAATAGTAAGCCCAAAGCGGACAATATCGTGCTAAGGTGGTGGAGCAGGCCCGGGAAGTAATCCACCCCGGGCGGGGATGTGACAAATTTGTATCAGAGCCAATCCCTGGTCGGAAATGTGCCGACGAGGACGTCAGGCCCCTAAGGGGGGTGGATTGTGACATCCCACATCGCCCAGGGGAGTGATCCTTAAATGTATATTCCAATCCCTACCTAGCACAAGGCCCTTTGGGAGCTCACTGGCTTCGGCCCCGGGGTGGATTACTTCCCGGGCCCGCTCCACCACCTTAGCACGATATTGTCCGCTTTGGGCTTACCATTCCCTCACGGTTTTGTCTTTGGGAACTCACGAGCAACTTCTCAGTGGGTCACCCATCATGGGATTGCTCTAGCCTCCTTCTCGCTTAACTTCGGAGTTCCTACGGAACCCGAAGCCAGTGAGCTCCCAAAGGGCTTCGTGCTAGGTAGGGATTGGAATATACATTTAAGGATCACTCCCCTAGGCGATGTGGGATGTCACAATCCACCCCCTTAGGGGCCCGACGTCCTCGTCGGCCCATTTCCAGCCAAGGATTGGCTCTGATATAAATTTGTCACATCCCGGCCCGGGGTGGATTACTTCCCGGACCCGCTGCACCACCTTAGCACAATATTGTCCTCTTTGGGCTTACCATTCCTTCACAGTTTTGTCTTTAGGAACTCACGAGCAACTTCCCAGTGGGTCATCCATCATGGGGATTGCTCTAGCCTCATTCTCGCTTAACTTCGGAGTTCCTACGAAACCCGAAGCCAGTGAGCTCCCAAAGGGCCTCGTGCTAGGTAGGGATTGGAATATACATTTAAGGATCACTCCCCTGGGCGATGTGGGATGTCACATTAGGGCCCTCCAAAACTCTCTCGCCAACCTCTAACCAACACAAAGGTGCACGACAAGACTTGCCATAAAGTGCCTCAAATGGTGTCATACCAATACTTGAATGAAAACTATTGTTATAGGCAAATTCCATCAAATCCAACCGCTTATGCCAAGGGTCACTAAACAGTAAAACTGAATATCTCAGCATATCCTCTAACGTTTGAATAGTCCTCTCTGATTGTCCATCTGTCTGAGGATGATATGATGTACTATAAAGTAATCTCGAACCAAGAGCTTATTGAAATGCTACCCAGAACTTAGAAGTAAACCTGGGATCACGATCCGAGACAATACTAACTGGAACTCCATGATACTTCACAATCGTCGATATAAATAATTCAGCTAATCGGCTTAAAGAATACTTCTCCCTCACTGAAATAAAATGTGTTGACTTAGTAAGCCGATCAACTATCACCCAAATGACGTCATAACCATTATGTGTACGAGGAAGCTTGTACACAAAATCCATAGTAATGTTTTCCCATTTCCACTGTTGAACGGGAAGTGGCTACATCAACCCAAAAGGCTTCTTCCTTTCAGCTTTAACTTGTTGACAAATGGCACACCTACTCACATACTCAACAATTTCTCTTTTAATACCCCCAATAATAAAATGGTTGAATGGTATGATACATTTTAATACCTCCAGGATGCATTGCATAAGCCAAACAGTGCGCTTCGTCCAAAATTTCTTTCTTTAATTCTGCATTATTCGGCATGTACATTTTGTTCTCCTGCATAAACATGTGATCAGTCTCCCGAACTTTGAGATCTTTCTTTTTCCCTTGACTTCTTGCTTCAATTAACTCCTGGATTTCTTCATCATTCATCTGAACCTTGAGCACACGATCAATTAAAATTGGTCTAACTTGGAAATTAGCAAGTAAAGCTTCTTCTCAAGCTTCCACCCCTAACTTCATTCCAGTGAACCTTAAATCAGCAAAAAGAGGAATATGACAAGCATATAAAGCATTAAGTCTAACTGGAGTCTTCTTACTAAGTGCATCAGCCACCACATTTGCACAACCAGGGTGATACTAAATTGTGCAATCATAATCACTTAGCAACTTAATCCACCTTTGTTGTCGAAGATTAAGATCTTTCTGAGTAAAAAGATGCTAGAGACTTTTATGATCCGTATAAATCTTACATTTTTCACCATAAAGATAATGTCTTCAAATCTTCAAAGCAAAGATAATGGCTACTAATTCCAGATCATGAATAGGATAATTCATCTCATGAGGCTTTAATTGTCGTGAAGCATAAGCAATCACCCTACCATGCTGCATCAACACACAACCCAGACCATTCAAGGAAGTGTCACTGTAGATCTCGAAATTACCGCTATCATTTGGGAGCGCCAAAATAGGTGCATGAGTGAGACAATACTTCAACTGTTGAAAGCTTCACTCACAATTATCATCCTACTCAGATTTAATATCTTTCCTTGTCAATCTCGTTAGTGGTAATACAATAACTGAAAAATCTTTAACAAACTGTCGATAATAACCTGCTAGACCAAGGAAACTCCGTACCTCCGTGACGGTTCGTGGCTGCTCCCAATTCTCAATGGCTGCTACCTTTTGAAGATCTACCAGAATACCTTAGACGGATATAACATGTCCCAAAAATGCCACTTGATCTAACCAAAATTGGCATTTACTAAACTTAGCATACAATTGGTGTTCCCTCAATCTCTTCAACACCAAATTGGGATGTCGAACATACTCTGATTTAGACTTAGAGTATACCAGAATATCGTCAATAAAGACAATGACAAACCTGTCTAAATATGGCTGGAATACTTGATTTATCAAATCCATAAAAGTTGCAGGTGCATTAGTTAATCCGAATGGCATCACAAGAAACTCATAATGACTATATCGAGTCCTAAAAGCCGTCTTAGGAACATCCTCACTTTTAATCTTCAACTGATAGTGACCAGACCTCAAATCAATCTTAGAAAATACACAGGCGCCTTGAAGCTGATCAAATAAATCATCTATACGCGGCAATGGATAACGGTTTTTAATTGTTACTCGATTCAATTGCCTATAATCAATGCATAGCCTCAAAGTCCCATCTTTCTTCCTCACAAATAACACTGGAGCTCCATAGGGTGAAGTACTAGGCCGGATAAAACCTTTATCAACTAATTCCTACAACTGAATCTTCAATGCCCTCAATTCAGCAGGAGTCATTCGATAAAGAGTCAAAGATATAAGATCCGTACCTAGAAGCAAATCAATAGTGAATTCCACATATCGGTCTAGTGGCAATCCAGGTAAATCATCAAGGAATACATTAGGAAAATGCCTGACTATTTTTACATCCTCCACACTACTAGGAGCAACATCATTCAACACCACATGAGTTATATATCCCTGGTAACCTTTTGATAATAACTTTTTTGCTCTCACAGCAGAAATAACGCCATGCCTCACCCCACTCTGCTCACCCACAAAAGTAACCTCAGGTAATTCAGGACGATGGAAAGTAATTGTTTTCCCGTAGCAATCTATATTGGCACGATTATAATGCAACCAATTTGTGCCCAAAATCACATCGAAATCAACAATATCTAACGGGATAAGGTTAACTGGTATAACTATATCTTCCACAATCACTGGACATCCTGGATACATCCTGGATATACACAATCAACATAACATCTCTCCTCTTTAGGCATAGCAAACTCTAAATCATACCCTAGAGGTGTAGGATGAGGTTGCGTCACTTGAGCAAATGTATGAGAAATGACAGAATGCGTAGCACCACAATCAATTAAAACTCTAGCAAAGTGACCAAGAATGTTTAACGTACCCATGATCAAGTCCAGATGATTCTGAGCATCCTACAGAGAGATATTGTTAATATGTCCCTGGGTTTGTTGTCGTCCCCTACGACCTCTACTAGCTTGATTATTTCGCCCCTGCACACCACAGCCTTGACTTGGTTGACCAAGTTGCCTTGAAAATCCTGCACTACTGGAAGCAATCTCTATTTACTGGGGCTGTTCTCCTTGGTACCACTGAGATGCACCAGCTGGAATGGGAGGATACGGCGTATAACCTCCAGAATACTGAGGATACTCACTTTGATAATAAGGATCCTGGAAATACTAATATTGCCCTGAAGCATAAGGAACAACGTCACCCTAATAATGGTAAGCACCACCAAGACCCATCTGACCATAACTACCAGACCCTGGAACTTGCTGGATCAGCACTGGTGGTGGCAAGGAAGGTTGATGGGTCCTCTGCTGATTATGAGGACAATTTATAGCTTTATGCCCCATTTGACCACAAGTGAAACATCCACTGCTGCATCTCCTACACTCCCCAAAATGTCTATTGTTACATCTGTGGCACAACGGAGCACTTCCTCTACTAGCATCCCCCTGTCTCTGGAATCTAAGACCTCCAGAAAATCTACCACCTTTTCTCTGATCAGTGGCACTAAAACCCCCGCTGGAAGAACTAAAACTAGCTCCACTTCGCTGAAAGCTCTGAGTCTTGCAAGGTCCTTGAGATGAATAACCTTTACCATTATCATCTCTCTTCTGATTCTCGTCATTTTCTTCTTCCTTTTCACTCTCACTAGGCATATCCTCTGAATCCTCAATCCTCAACAAAATCTCATAGAACTCCTGGTAAGAAGCACAATGAGTTGTGGTCGTCATAGAACGCCACTTCTTCTTAGTACCCAATCTGAAACGACGGATCATCTCAACCAGATTAGCAGTAACATCCGGATGATAACGAGACAAGTCAGTGAATCTCCTGTAATACTTATTCGCCGTCATCTTCCCCTATCTCAATTGAGTAAATTCTTGCTTTTTGCGATCAATATACTCAGGGGTAATAAACCTTTTCTGAAACAACTATTTAAACAATTCCCAGTCAGCAATTTCCTCTGGGGTCAACTGACAAGCCTCATGTTCCCACCAGGATGTTGGTTTTTTACCTAAGAACCATATAGTCATCTCGACCATACCTTTTAGGAGGAAGATTCCCTTGACTTTGCATAACTCGGAAAGTTTTTTCAAGATGATCGAGCCACCGTTCTGCTCCTTCATGTCATTCATGACCCTTAAACTTATCCAACTTCAAGTTATAAATAGTCTCGAGGGGAGTCCTCTGAGGATAGCAAAGCGAAAACTAAATAACATGAGTTATAACTTCCCCTAACTGAGTTATATCGGGGAACTAGGCTCAGGTGAACGATGTGGCTCTCTACGAGGCGACATAGTTCTGACAGAAGACACCTAAATAATTAGAATATTCACAAAATATGCAAGATTGCCAAACCCAGGCTCTGATACCAAACTGACACACCCCGACCGAAATCAAGATGTGCTGGCCATCACGCGAGGGTGACATAGCCATGTGCACAGTGCAGAAGCAATAATAATAATAGAAATGCGAATAAATAAAAACCAAACTAACTAGAGCACTAGATAAGAATAAGTGCAAGACCAACTAAGTGTGAATTCATAACCAGAGCATAAGTAGGCTAAGTGCAGTCCAGCAGGACGAATACTAATTATACAACACCAAAGGTAATCCTACAATGGTGATAATCTGTCAAAGCTGCCGTAGATTTCTCGAAAACCACCAAAAAGCACTCCTAACTAGAACCTGGAGAGGTGCAAAACAGAAAGTGTGAGTGGGCAAAAACAAAGCTTTTCAAAACCATTTCAATTATCAAAGATAGTAATCTCTCGTCGTAAAACCTGGATAATTTCCTAAAAAATAGAATATATATCTATACCACAACCATACTCAAAGTAGCACAATTCACAAATATGCCATGTTGGATATCTCAGCATAAAAATATGTAGGCCAGGTGATATAAATCAATGCAAAATGATATGTCAGCTGGAGTCACCTAACCTGACCTGTATGGCTGAATCTAGAGCTCATCCATATAGCCGAAGTCACCTAACATGACCTGTACGGCTCAAATCCACATCTTAACAAATATATTTGCACATGAGTCGGAACCACCTAAAGTGGTATGTACGACAGGACTAGTTGTAAATAAATACGCTCAAGTGCTACGATCACGTGAAGACTGTGAGAATAATCACGGGTCACTTACGAGTCGGAACCACCTATAGTAGTCTGTATGATAGGAATGTGCACCTAACTTGGATCCAAGGTAAGCGTATAGTACGGGAGGTGAACATCACGTGAAGGACTGTGCCCTAACCACGGGTGGGAGCATTAACACCGGGGTGCAGGTTTATGAGCTCTCAACACATCTCACATAATCATCAATTTACATAAACAATCTACAACTCACCTGGTACTTACCTGAGTGTCAACAGTGTCAAATCACATTTATGCATGCTATATTAATTCAATAATGATCTACATATAAATCAATATGCATGGCATTTCTAAACATAATTTCATTTAAATCGATTTTTTGGGAAAAATCTCAAGTATATAGGTATATACGGAAAAGCAAAAGCCCACTCACTGGTATGTGGAAGGGTCGTAGCTCCCAAGCCTCGATTGACTGTGCTCGTCCTGAGGATAGGTCTCACCTATATGCGAAACAACTATATAAACGTTAATTTAAAGCATATAAACAAAACTAGCTAATAATTTCTCATACAATGCTCAAATGGGGTGTTTGAATATATATACCAATGTGATCTGCTCAACACCACGAACATCCCCATTTTTTTAGAAAAAATTTCCGACCACCCACGCGCCACCAAGTGCCAGCCAAGGCACGGCCACACACATCGGCCACGCGCAGGCACGTGCCTAGCACATGTACAGAAACCCTAACGGCGTTGGGGAATATTCCATCCAAAAATGGAATATACCGTTAAATATACCTGATGCTGTTAGTATATTCCGTCAAAGTTGACGGAATATTCTTCGTCTTCTCCAATGATCCTCGCCGGAGCCCCTGCTGGCCGTCGTCTGCGTCGCCTGAAACTGGAAAAACTTCTAATCGTCATATCTTCTTCATTTTTCAACCAAACTTCATGAAATTTAAACCAAAATGAAGCTTAGGATGAGAAGGACAAAACCTTACCACTTTTAGGTCCTAAAACTCATGGGATCTCGTCGGGAAAATCACGATTATCCGCCCACTTTTGCAACTTGTCAAACCCGAGCTTCCTAACGTCCAAAACCTTCCAAAATTCTTCCCTAAGCTTCGAGAAGAAGTTCTAAGGCTCTCTAACATTTCCAAACTCGACAAAACCTCTTCGATCACGATGGATGAACAGTGGACCTCATCGAGGTTTACTGGTTCTCGAGTAAATGAAGTCTTCATGTCCAACTAACTATATGGATAAGCTCTTGGGCTCACAGGGAACATAAAAACAACCTCATCGATGTCGATCCGTGCATGCAAGGGTTAGTTTAAGAGTTGTCCGTACAGTTTTACCGAAATGGAAGAAAATCCGAGAAGGAAGGGGGGAGAGAGGGTCAACGGGTTGATGTGTGTGTATGAGTGTGTGGTCCAGGTTGCAGCCAACCAAAAACAAAGAAAATCTAAGTTCTAATTGGGTCTAAACCATTAGGACTTGACATATTTGGTCCACATCCAAAGATTAAACTATACAACACCACAACGTTCAAGGGCAAAATTGTCATTCCACACTAGCAAAGATAAAATAGATTCTATTTCGGGACGGGTTGTCACATTTAGATTCGAAAAGTTTAAATTTTTAGATTTAAATATAGTTGAAATTATTTAAAATATATAACAAATATTTAAATGTAAATTAATTTCAATTAATCTGAAGTAGTTCAAGTCTGAGTATCTTAATCAAATGTTTCAAAAGCTTAATCAAAAACTCAAAAAGCATAAATGGTTAGTCTACAAAAGTCTAAAATGAGGCATCTAATTCTAATTTTCTCATAAAACTTTTTAGTTGGGTGTAAAGATAAGATAACTAGGTCCAAATAAAATTTCCTATTTTTTATTGTGACAGGAATACTGATGGTACATCACATATTTTTATATAAGTGGTGGAAAATTTTAATATTTAGTTATTAACTTTTTAACACACATATCTCACCATTTGTATAGTGACACGTGGTGTACCTCCCTATGCTCCCATGTTTCAGTCACACTGAAAAATCTCTTGTGTATTGAGGTAGCCCGACAGTGTGAGTGGTGTCATTTGCTTTGGGTTTGGAAATACGAAATGACTCTTTTTCTTGGGTCGATCATATTTAAAAAAATAATTATCTCTTGGTGCAATTCTATATTTACTAGGAGTGTGATTGTATAAATTATAGTTGATTATGTGTAGATAACTACGATATCTGATAGTTTTCTAGTTGTAATTGTAATTTACTTTATTAGTATAAAATAAAGATACAGGGCGCTAGGGGTGCAACTTGGGTTGGGCCAATCTGAACCCGCCCATGTCCGACTCGACTTAAAACTCGAACAAGCGAGTATTTTTTTTTAGTTATAACCAGCCCCGAACCCAACCCAACCCAATTTCAACCCGTTCATTAATTGGCTTGAGTTTGGTTGATCATTTGCCCTTCCATCCCCAGCCTAACCTCACCCGACTAACCAAACCCAATCTAACCAGATTGTAACCCATACCAATTAATGCTCATATTACACCCAAGTATGCCAATTCCAAAAATCAACGCCCTTTCTAATAATTTTTTTTTAATAAATTACCCTTTATAATTACTTAATTAGGGCTTTCTCTTCATAACCCAAACCCAATTTGGGCTTTCTCTTTGCTTCGGCTCCCAACCTAGCTTGGTTGCCACACTTGACTTGAGCCCTCTTTTGGGCCTACTCTTTGATTGGCTTGCAACTAACATTAAACCATGTAAACCACTATATTTTTTTACATCTACTATCAACCCTTGTTTGGGACCGGGCTTATTGAACTAATTTAGTGACCAACAATCCATAAATTCAACAAAAAAAAACATATTTTTAGCCCGCAATCCACTTTTTTAAATTATGATCCAATATGTTTTTCCTTTGGACCATTAACATTTGTTGCGGGTTTTTAGGTCGAACTAGACTTGGGCTTTGGAGGACACCGTTTACCTCCCCTAGTTCATTTGAATACCAAGTCCTAGGATACCTCAAAAGAATTTTTTCTTATGAAGTATCTTGGTTAGATTAATGGCTCGAAAGAGCACGATTAGACAAATAATGACTTACTTAAGCAAAGCATAGCAGGGAAGCTTAAAACTTGTCGGTTTAGCGGGAGAGAACTTTGCATGATTGCATGATGTTTAGAGTTGGGTGATCTAGGTTTCCTAGGGTTTAAGAGAGCTTCTATTGACTGAGAAAGATCAAAAGAAGCCTTGGAGGAACCACTAAGATTGTAGGAAGATGACTCCCTTAAGAATTCAAGATTGCTTGCACTTAGAGAATGATGTCCCTTGCTTAGTGCAATACAACCTTGAATTCCTTTCTCTCTCTCTCTCTAACATTATGTTGTCCCTCTTACATTGAGTTGAACCTGCCTTTTTATGGGTGAAAGGTTCTCTTTCCAGGCTTCTCTAGGCTTTTATGCCTTATCCCATTATAGCTAAGTCTTCATTCCTCTTTTTTCCTAGCACAATTGCAACCTTCCTTTTTGGTGTAAAACATATTAGCACCATTGCCTTTTCCCACGTCATTTTGCGCAAGCGTTAATTCTAGTAACGCGCCTCCTCGCTTGCATTCATTGTTCTCTTGCGTGAGCTAGAAGGGGAAAATCCATCTTTCTCTTCATTTGATGTGGGGTTTGCAATGGGTCTTCACATGAACTTAAGGCTTTGAGTTTGGTTCTTTTATAACTGAATTGGTTGGTTTACTAGGGAAAAGGGGAAACTAGGTTTGTTCTCTCTCAAATTCACCTACATACACTTCAAAGATTGTGGGCTTGGATCTTTAAGCTCCTAAACAGCCTAAAGTCTACCGTAATCTTGACTTTGTGTAGGCCTGATATACTTTTGTAACTATCCACACTATGATTCACTTGGCAAGCCCAAACATATGGCTTGGGTTTATTTTAGCGTGTATCGTAGTTAGTGTGATAAAGCTTGGCATGGTGAATATGCATGGATTTGCATGGGCATGGCGTGATTAGACAAATGTTCAATATGTTCATCATTATTTTAATTTCATGGCATGATTGTGATTATTTTCCTTTCTCGATTTGCGTTTTTGCTTGTGCTTAAGCTTAGCCTCGCATGTGACATTTTTGGGCTTCAACATTAGCCCCCTTGATTATTTAGGCCTTAAGAGATCTTGAATGTGTTAAATAATAAAACCCCAGGCCCAAGAAATTTTTTGAATGTGGGTTTCCTGATATGACATTTTCCTTTCCCGTGTCATAGCTTTTGACTTAGTGCTGATGTGTGCCCTTGTTTCCCGTGCATGTCTCATCACTCTAACCTAACTCTGGGTATTCCTCTACCTTCTCACGACAACTATTTTAAATCCTTATCCTTCTGAGGACAAGCTTTTAATTTGTTTTTCCTTCTTCTTTACTTCATTGCCTTATGAAATCTTCATTCTTAAGTTGTGCTCCCTATTTGCGTTCTTCCAGACTTTGCACCGAGACTTTCCACAAGTAAGAAAAGCTATTCTCTTTAAAGATTTTGAATTTCTCCATGTTCTTTGTCTCATTTTATCGACGCCAGTGGTGAATCTAAGCACAATTCCCTCTTTTTCTTTCACTTGCACATTTGAGAAATTCTAAGGTTTCAGATTTCATAGGCAAAGAGTGTGATTTTTCCCTCGAGAAACTGAACTCGCATTCCTCAATGGTTTTTGGCTTGGGAACTCTGTGTGCCTACCCTTTGTGACTTTTCTTCTTGCTTTTCAAGTGTGTCGTGTGATTGTTTCGAAGCCTGCCTTCATTGCTTGTTGGTGCTTTCTTGAGTAGGCTTAATTTAAGTGTAGTGACACGCGTGACCCCGATATCCTCCAAACACTAGGGTAGGCACGTGATGGTCAACAACTCAAAGGTGACGAAGCCATATTAACATGCATGTAGGTTATGAACAAAGAACGAACATAAATAAAACACGTAAATTTTACTAATAAAGAATATGCAAATGTGGGAATGTGTTCAGAGCATACAAATAGAAAATCATGAAAATAGTCTTTCCAAAATATATCTCATTAGAGCTTAATAGCTCAAACATCATATCATAAATATCTTAGTAAACATAAATTCGATAAAGCATGATATTTCATAATTCGATTTACTCATAAATGTTTCATAAAACATAGTCATAAAATCATGTTTTTCATGTATGCATTTCTAGTAATAAAATCATGCATTTTGGAAGGGGCCCACTCACAAATACTCCGTCACCGAAGAGCTACTCAAACTAGCAAGGACGGGGTCATCACAACAAATGCACCTAAGCACATAAAGGGACCAATTAATAAAACTATACTAAAATGATTAAGTTTGAGAAAACTGATGTCATAATCGGATTCAGGACGTCGAAAAACCTATAGGGGACCTTAGGTTCGCCCACGCGCCTCCACAGGACAGGGACCCGAAAAGCTACACGTCACAACATATGCCGAGATGGGTTGCCGAAAAGTTTCCGGCACCACCGTAGATGACAGCGAAGCATAGTACCTCCGACCAAGGCGCGTGTGCTCCACATGCCCACCATGATAACCCTTCATGCGTACCCACTCACTGACCTTCGAAATCTGGAATCGGGTCTCTGTCGGATTTGGGTTTTAGGTTGCTGGGTTGGGCTAGTTACTAGGTTGGACCTGGTTGCTGAGTTGTGGATCCAGTTTTGGGTTGCGAGTCAAGTCGACTCAGTTTCAGGCTGTGGGTCGGCCAAAATCTGAACAGAGGTTTTAGAGCTCCGTTCGAGCTTATTTTTTCACCATTTTCGACGTTCTAGCTATAAAAATGAAGCTTAGAATGAGAAGAAGAGGTTCATACCAATTTAGAGATGTGTCATGGTTAAAGTTGGCTGGAAAATGGCCTGAAAGGGCTCAGTTTCTTGCCTAAATTTAGGGAAGTGTCCCCAAGGTGTTTTTTGTCATAAAACGTCATCAAAACATACATATAGTTTTTAAATCAACCCAAGACGCTAAAAAGAAAGAAGGATCGAGGGTGTTCCGAGCCTTACCTAGTTAGAAAAGGTGGAACTCACCGGTGTGGTGGGTGTGCTAAGTTCGGTGTCTCTGTGCTTCATAGGGAAAGAGAGAGAGATAGAGGTAAGAAGTAAGGGAGATGAAGTTAAGGTAATAAGCGGTGGTTCGTGACTAGCCTAGGTTTGTGGTGGTGGTGTTCACCGTTCCGACAAGGGTGGTGATTGGGTTCAGTGTCTCAGCATTTACAGAGAGAGAGGTAGAGAGAGATAGTTGAGAGAGAGTCCAAGATGAGAGAAGTGACGGGGAAAGGGAGACAGAAAAGGGACACGGGATAACTTGTGGGCCCCAGTAACTCACACTACAAGATCCCCTAAACACAACATTTAAAATAAATATCCTGACCAAAGTGAAATTATAAAATTACTCTTATTGTTCTGAAATTTGTAAAATTTTAGGACAAGTCGTTACATGCAGTGTTTAGCTTGGCATGATTGTTTAGTTGTATATAGCTTGCATTTTGTATGAATGTTTAGATATCATGTTTTCCTTTGGCTGGAGTTACTTTCTTTTATCGGCTTGTTAACATGGTGTGGGTGGGGAAATGTATATGTATATGAGTGATAGCATGTAGGGAAACTATTCCCGTGTTAAAATCTTAGGCTTCAAATGCATGTGCTTGAGCTTTGGGGACTTTATTTTCCCTTGGCACGTTCACTTGTTCTTCCAGAGTTGATTTTTGCCTCTTGTCCTACTATACTTTCATCTTGTCCGAGGAATTTTTATGTATAACTATCTCATTTGCAATGCTTATAGTTCTCAAGGGGAGTTTTGTCGAACTCAGGGAGAGTCCTGAAGTGTACTCACTTGATGTTAATATACTATTTTTTCATTAAACAAAAAGCTCTTCCCACTAGATTTTTGCTACTTGACGAGGTTTTTGTGAGACAGTTACATCAGGATGGTCATACCCTTGTATGCTTTTTCTATTACTTGTTGAAGATTTATCGATTGGGTTTGACCATATCCAAGTTTTGAAGAGGCTTACTCGTACATGTATTTCACATTTGAGACTCACATTTGCTACTTCATAGCTTTTACATTTGCCTGAAGATCTGATGCATTATCTACTTGAGTATTTACACACTCAAAAGGGAGTGTTTTGATATTAATAGCACATGTGTGAATATGTATAAATAGATTGTATTTAGGATAATAAAAGATCTTATCCTTTTATGATTGTACTACTTGCAAGGCAATGAGTCCTCTCCAATTTACTATAAATAAATGTACAAGACATGAGGAATAACATAGATAATTACTCAAGGTTCTCTCCATCTCTCTTTGCCCCACTTCCTCTTCCTTTCAGTAAAATAGGCCAAAACATGGTTAAGTTTTAACCTACACCATTCCATGTGATCTACAACAACAACAACTAACCCTAATGAATCCTAAAACACCATTACACTTGGTTTTGCGCCAAGTCCTTCTTTAGCTCCAAGTACACCATATCATTTCTTGTAGTTTTTCCTAGGTCTTTCTCTACCCTTTTTGCCATGAGCCTTTGTCTCGTAGTCACATCTTCTAACCGAAGCATTTGTAAGTCTTCGGTTCATGTGTTCAACCTATCTTAACTGATTTTCTATCATATTATCTAAAATTGTAGCCACTCTTACTGTATCTTGGATATTTCATTCTTAATCTAATCTTTTCTTTGGTGCCCACATATCCTAAGTTTTTCACTACACTCATTTTTTGCACTTGATCTAAAAAGAAAAAAAATGTTGTGGCCTATATTTAACTGAGAAGGGAAGGGGGCTGGCGGCTTAGAGAAAGAAAATAGACATAGAGATATGTTTGTAGGGTTGTAGAGGGATGTGTGTAGATGATGTCTTATTCCTCCTACGCAGTGCCTTTATTTATAGTAATAAGAGAGAGAAGAAATTTTTCTCCTCCAAGGAATACAAGTCCATATAGGAAAGAATAACTAGAATCAAACCTAATCTAGGATTTACACAATCACACTTAAACTAGAAGTTTATAACACTCTCCCTTGAGTGTGTAAATACTCAAGTAGATTAAGCATCATGTAGAGGTTGAGGAAGTCGACTCGTCGGCACTGATTCTGGGAACACTTTATTCTCAATAAGGTAGGAACTTGCATAAAGAAGTAAGTCTCACAAAAAAACCCTATGGCTATGGTAAAAACCCAAGTAGGGATAAAACCCATAGTCTAAGGAAAAATGCGTGAGTAATGCAAAGTCAAATGAAACGTCTACAGGATGTCATCAGGGATATGATCAACCTAAGGCGGGTGCCTCATCAAAACCTAGTTAGGTAGCAAAAACCCATTAGAAAAAATGCTCCTAATCGTAGGGAAAAAAAAGTATATTAAGATCAAGCAAGTATACTTCAGGATACTCCCCCTGCGTTTGACACAATTCCAAAGAGAACTAGCAATGTTACAACTCAGAAAGTTTACGCATACCAATTCCTTGAACAAGCTTTTGAAACGTCACATTCGGTAGTGATTTGGTGAAGAGGTCGGCCAGATTGTCTTGTGAATGGATTTGCGTGACTTCAAGCTTCTGATGTTCTTGTTGTTGATGTGAGAAGAAAAACTTTGGCATAATGTGCTTGGTGTTGTCTCCTTTGATGTAACCCTTCTTGAGTCATTCGATGGATGTTGCGTTGTCTTCATAGATCGTCATTGGGACGTCAATAACGGGGTGAAGATTGCAGGAGCTTTAAATATGGCCTACAACTACTCTCAACCAAAAACATTCTCGAGTTGCTTCATGTAAGGCGAGAATTTCAGCATGGTTAGACGAAGTGGCAACTAAGATCTGTTTAGTTGACCTCCAAGAGATTGTGGTGCCTCCAATGGTAAAGACATAACCCATTTAAGAACGTGCCTTGTGCGGATCAGATAAGTATACTGTGTCGGTATAACCAACTAGGCGAGAATCGACTCGAGATAAGGAGGTGCGACATCACTCGAGGATCCGTAGGGATAAAAAAAGCCTAAGCCTAAAATCGTAGTACCCTTAAGGTAACAGAAGATGTCTTAGTGTCTGCATGTTGGTGCATTACTGTATCTTGTCAAAAAATTAACGGCAAAGAAGATGTTGGGGCTAGTGCATTAAGCTAAGTACAATAAAGCACCTATCACACTTAGATAAGGAACTTTAGGCTCCAAAATCTCTTCATCATTTTCCTTCGGACGGAAGGGATCTCGTTTTGCATCTAGCGATTGAACGACAATAGAAGTACTCGAAGGCTTCGCTTTATCCTCGTTAAAATGATGCAACCTTCTGGGTGTAGTTCGATTGATGTACTAAGATTCCATCCGAACATTGCTTTATCTTGAGACTGAGACAGTATCGAGTTTTTCCTAAATCTTTCATCTTAAATTTCGACTTTAGGTGTGCGGTAGTTCTCGTGAGCTCTTCAGGAGTTTTGATGAGATTCATGTCATCAACATCGGCAACTATCACAAAATTGGAATGTGACTTCTTAATGAACACATAAGGGCATAGTTCGTTGTTCACATATCCTTGACTAGTCAAATACTCACTCAGACGATTATACCACATTCTTCTGACTAGCGACAGGAAGACTGTCTCATAGAAATGACAATCCACAAAATGAGTGGTAAACAAATCGTCTATCAAAGGTTCTAAGTAGCGAGTAATCGAAAGAGAATCATATCCGATATAGATTCCCATTATTCGCTGAGGCCCCATTTATGTACGTAAGGGCTACGAAATCGACACATAGACCGCATAACCAAAAATGTGCAGATGCGATAGTCGGGTTCGTATCCGATAACCAATTGAAGGGTGCTATATGATTATGTCGCAACATGCCTCAGGCAGACCAACATGGCTGCGTGCAATATTGCATGGCCCTAAGCAGCAATCGAGAGCTTGGTACATATGACCAACAATCAAGCAATCATTTGTAAGCGCTTAATGAATGCCTTTGCCAGGGCGTTCTGGATGTGAATATGGGGTACTGGATGTTCAACTTCAATCTCAACTGACATGCAATAATCATAAAAAGTTTTGAATGTAAATTCTCCAACATTACCTAATCGAATAGATTTGATCGGATAATTATGGTGGTGAGCCCTAAGCTTGATAACATGAGCCAACAATTTGGAGAATGCAGCGTTCCTTGTGGACAACATGCATACGTGTGACCAACGTGTGGAAGCGTAAACCAAAACCATAAAATATCTAAATGGTCTGCAATGAGGGTGAATCAGTCCACAAATGTCCTCCTGAATCTTTTGTAGAAAATAGGAGGATTCAAATCAACCTAAGTCATAAGAAGGCTTAATAATAAGCTTTCCCATAGAACAAGTTTGACATGCGATTCCTTGAATCGAACCTAAACTTCGTGTTAATGGATGTCTGTGTGATGATTTAAGGATACAGCGCATCGCTATTCATCCAGGGTGTCCCAAATAATCATGCCAAAGTGTAATTTCTTGTGCGGTCCTAGAGGTAGGGTTGGCCATATAGTGGTTTTCTACAGGGCATATGGTCGTAGTATACAGACCACTCGGGATAGGCTCCATCTTCTTTAGAATACATTTTTGGCCATATTCGTAGGAAGTTATGCACAGAAATTCAACTCCGTTTTCTACATAGGTTTCAACATGGTAATTATTATCTCTAATGTCCTTGAAACTCAACAACGTTCTTTTGGAATGCAGAGAATAAAGTGCCTCCTCAATGGTCAAAATTGAACCATTGGACAACATTATACGTGCCTTACTGTATCATTCGATCAAGTTGGATGGGCCTGAGAAGGTTGTCAGAGGTGCATTCTTAGGTATGAAGTTAGTGAAATAGATGCATTCATGCAAAACAATGTGCGTGGTTACACTATCTGCCAGACAACTAAATTTCCCACTAATCATACCTAGAATAAAAATTAAATTGAATCGGTCACATGCATAAAAGTTCTAAAAACAAATATCCATTCAAAATAATTTTAAGTATTCAAGGATGCTAATTAATAAAAACTTAATATCCAAAAAACAAATCTCCAACAAATAATCCAAACACAGAGGAAAATTGTTCAAAATTTAACCAAAAACACAAGGGGGGTTCAGCCACTAGGTGGAATTCGGCCCTAATGTCTAAATTTCAACTAGAAAAATAGTTTATATCTAAGATTCTAATATTCCATAAGGGTAACGGCCTCTTGAAAGTTAGAAACCTCCAGCTTGGTACTCTTCGGTTCGTCCACTTTCATAAAGTTTGATTCAAACTTCTTGAGACGACAATGATATTCAGCTACAACCTTTTGGGGAGCTCGTTAAACACGGGACCAATGGTCCTTTAAACCACAGTGATAACACATATCCACATCCATGGTTTCGGGTGCTTTGCCCTTATTCTTGAAGTTTGGGGCATTGGTAGCGAGGTTAAGGCATTTCTGGGCTTTGTTTCCTCCTTTAGATAGGCATTGGCTCTGTTGACCTTGTCATTGTGGCTTCTGGACGCCCCTACCACGCCTCTTTTGGCGTTTTGGGCGTTGGTTTATGCTATAGTGTGCTTCAGGCACATCAGTCGCCCCAGTAGGTCGAGCTTGATGATTTTTCATCAATAGCTGATTCTGCTTTTTAGCGAGAAGTAAAACAGAAATCAAATCTGAAAAACTTAGTGAACTTTTTAGCTCTATATTATTGCTGAAAGAAAATATTAGTAGCAGAGAATGTTGAATAGGTATTCTCTAGAAGATCCTTTTCAAAGTTTCGTTACAAAACTTGAGAAGTGATTGGATTCGACAAACTTCAAAATTATATTCATTCACAAACTTAAAGTCTTGGAAGCACAAATGCTGCCAGTCATGTCTTGCTTCAGGCAAGAAGATGTCCTTTTGGTGATCAAAATGATCAACCAAAGCGGCCCATAGTGCTCGTGAATCCTCCTCAGCAAGATACTTGGTTTGCAATGCGTCATGAATATGTCTTCAGATAAAGATCATGACAATGACTTTCTCAGCTTCACCAACTGGGTTGTCCATCTCATCTTCAATGGCGGGACACAAATTCTTTGCAGTGAGGTGGAGCTTCACATCTTCGACCCACTTGAGATAGTTTCTTCCAGAGACCTCTAAAGCGATGAAGTCGAGTTTGTTCAAATTCAACATGTTCCTATTACAAAATAGATGGACTAGATGTGGTTAGTGTAATGGAGAAAAAATCAATCCATTCACATAGGAGTAGAACATTCAGGTTTTAATAGACATGTATTGGTTTAAATTCGCATGAAAAACTTCGGGTTTTCATGGGTGATGTTTTTAAGGAAAACTTCAGGTTTTCAAACAAGACATGTTTCTAGAAACTTCAGGTTTCGAAATAAGTATGAACTTTAGGTTCATATGTTCCTGCAAACAAACACAAATATATATACAAAAATATGTAACAAGAAAATATGCAAATAGAACTTCAGGTCTATAATTATAATTGAATTAATTATTTGGACTTCGGGTCAAATTTAAAGTGTGGATGAAAAATTATAAAACCCAAATTGTCTAAAAAAAATAAACAATTAAGCTCAGGCCCGAAAACATGGGCCAAAGGCCACATGTGGGTTGAGCAAATTGGAACTGTGCGGTCCAAGCCCAAACTTGGGCTGGAATGGGCGGATCAAGCCAAGGGGGTTCAGGCCCAATGCAGTAAACGGGCTACCAAGGAAAAAACGGGGCCAAAAATAGGCCCAGGCAAGGGCACTAATCCTATGTGGCATGGTGCACGTGCACCGATGCACCAGCTGCAGGCTGGGATTGTGTGTGGCGCGAACAGATGAACCCGGGAGGATGCAATCCAGTGCGTCGCAGGACACGGGGACACCATAGTTACGGGCTAGTGTCGTTTGCGGGCCTAGAGTCTAATTCAGCTTAATAGGCTGTTTGGAGTTGGATAGTGGTAGCAAAAGCAAACAGCAAGCCCAAAAAAGGTGATGTGCGATGCAGGCCTGAGGGTTCGAGGCCTACTAGGGCTTGGGTCTGGAAACCCAAAACACCCCAGCGGCGCAGGGTGTTGGTTTTGAACCGGAAAAAGCTCCGGCATTGCTTTAGGTGACTTTCCTCGGGTGGTCACGGCACGGCGATGCACGAGGATTTAATTGGGAACCCTAGGTTTGGACGGAAAAATCAAGTTTCAACATTGGGGGGGGGGGGTCTGAGAAACCTTTGAGGATTCGAAGAATCCGTCGAGAAATTCAACGATTTCTATCTGTTTTTCTGAGAAAAACTCATCGTCGCCGACAATGGTTTGGTTCGAAGCACGACTGCAGGTTGTGATTTCCCATGGAAAATGGCGATGAGGCCGTGACCGACTACGGGCGGCGCTGGGTCATGTGTTTGATGCCAAAACGGTGTCGTCTTAGATGGAGCATGGGTTCGGCTCCGGTGCATCGCAGCCTAGAGATGCTCGCTTGAGCTTGGGTTGTGTCACATGTCATGGGTTTAAAGAATCCTAAGAGTTTCCGATTTTTTTATATTTTTATATTTTTATTTTTTATAATTCAATGCATATTGGCAAGTAATTTTAATGAATGAACATATATTTGATTCAATTCATGGCAAATATCAAATTCACATAATTCAACAATTATGAATATAATGCATACACAATTTATGTAGAATCTAAAATTTGAAAAACGTAAAGTTGGGTCATGCATTATGGTGAATGTTCATGTTATCACGGCTGCAAAAATATTGAGATAAAAATCGTTGTATTTGGAAGAACCTGATTGTGTGATGATATTGATGAACTGGTTTGATGTAGAAAGCTTCCACGTCAGATTCCTAAGTACAGCGGTATAAGCGTGCTGATAATGTGTTGTGGCCTATATTTAACTGACAGGGGAAGAGGGGCCGGCGGCTCAGAGAAAGAAAATAGAGATAGATGTGTTTGTTAGGATTGTAGAGGAATTTGTATAGAGGATGTCTTATTCCCCTTATACAATGCCTTTATTTATAGTAATAAGAGAGAGAAGAAATCATTTTCTTCCAAAGAATAAAAAATAACTAAAATCAAATATAATGTAGGATTTACACAATCATACTTAAACTAGAAGTTCATACTTAAACCAGAAGTTTATAACAAAAAAAAATAATTGTAAAGAAAAAAATAAGATAAATGACAAAAAAAAAAAAAAAAAAAGAAGGGAACGAGGAACAACCCGAAAGAAAGAAAGACACTATTTCACTCTCAAATTGAGGAAGACTGAATACGAAGAGAAGCTCCCTCCATCATCGGCCCGCCGCCGTCAGCCACTCTCTTGTTTTTCCTTTCGAATTTCTCCACCTCCATTTCTTCTTCTTATTTCTTCAGCTTGCTCCTTTGCCGCCACCTCTCCCTCTCCCTCTGCCTCCACCTCACGGTGATGAGTAAGTATCCAAACTGATTTCTCTGAATATTTTCCTCTATTTGTTTCGTTGATAGGATTATGGTTATGGAATTTCAAATTTAAGGTTAGGATTAATGAGGTTTTAATTAATCAATTTCTCTGTTCCTCAATTGATCTTAGGGTTTGTGTATTTGTTATAATTTTGGGATTCATGTTTTGGGTCAATTGATGTAGGATTTGCTAGAATTTTTTATATTTTGGCCCGAACGTTGAAAGGATTGTTTTTGACGATGAGAAAAATTAAATTGATATGTCAATGATATGATAGTAGATATAGTCTTCTTAGTATATGTCTATTATATCCATAAGGTGTTACACGGCACGCATTTTTGTTGTTGTTTAAGCATGTAAGTTTTTATTCATGTAATTTTCATATGATACGCTTATCTGGGTTTCATGCTTGGTTTCGGAACGAACTTGGTAAGAAAAAAATGATAGTAGATCTACCAGTTTGATGTATCTGAATTTGGTATGCCCTCTATTGACAAAAGACGTTTTTGGTTTCCCACTATAGGTTCTTGGTTTCTCTGTTATACGCTCTTGATTGATGTTCAAAACTGATTTTGTCAGAAAAGAAAAAATTGATAGTTTAGCTACCTGATATAATTATTGTAGTTTTCTGAATGAATAGGAGTGCACAAAAATGGGAATATAATTATCGGCTGATTGTTGGATAACAAGCAAGTCTTTGTTGCATGTCAGTGCTTCGGGTTTTGCCCTCTTTGAGTTCAATTATTAAAGATTTGATTTTGGATGTTTTTAACAGAATGTAAATAAACTATCCAATTCTGAGTGTTCATGATGAGATTGATCGGTAGATTGAGATTTCGTGCTTTATTTCATCCTGATGACCTTAATCTAATATTTGGGCGTTGTTCATCTGTGGCCTAAGGCATTGAAGGCTGCTGTTGCCAACAGTGTCCTTTGGGTGATTTTCTTGTAGTAATTGTAGGATGGTTTGAAGAACCGAAGGCCGTTGATTTGGAGTAATGGGTAGCAGTGAGATGGACAAACCCTCTAAAGAGAAAGAGAAGGAGACAAAGACAACACCTGCTAGTACGCAGGTCCATTTGTGTGTTTTATTGTCTTTGTTATGATAATTTGAGGCCCTCTCATACTGGCAGTTAGCAAAGAGCTTTAATGTTTTTTTATTTTTTTATTTTTTATTTTTATATTTTTTTTAAATTCAAATTTGCAGGAGCAGTCTGCGACTACCAGTGCTGGTGCTGTTAATCCTGAGTGGTCGGGATTTCAGGTTACAATATGAAAAGCCTTAGTTTTTGGTATTTCTGTTTCGTTTAAGGTATCTTTGGAATTTATTGCGGGTAGTTGTTTGTTCAACAGGCATATTCTCCAATACCTCCACATGGATTTATGGCTTCAAGTCCTCAAGCTCACCCCTATATGTGGGGGGTTCAGGTATATTGGTGCCTATAAGACTTTTTTTTTTTTTTGTTTAATCTTGATTCATGATCAACGAAAAAAATTCCTGATTATTCAACTTTGGACTGCACTTTGTAAAACATTTGACTTTTATGTTATTTTTTACTCAGTGGCTTTTGGACATCTAGAGTTGCGAGCTGTGGGCAGTATAGTGGGAACTTAACTAAACATCTGTTATTTTTTTACAAATCATTTGGAAAGTGTTAATAAACTGAAGACCTGAAGACAGCATTGGTTCATCTGAAAGACCTTGCCTTTAAGATTTGTTTTCAAGTTTCTGGGATATTGAGCACGTTAACAAGAATGGGATACAGATGTAGGAGCATTATGGCTGTGTACTGACTGTCTTTTTAACCACGGGTTCTTGAGAATTAGACTTAGAAAGGATTTTTCTTTAGTTTGATGAAGTAACTTATTTTTCTCTCATTCCAAAACAAAAAACACAAAAAATGAAGTGACTTACCTTTGGTTTTTTTTTTTTTTTTTTCTTTTTTTTGTCTATTAACTAACAGTCTACAATTTTGATTTTTTTTCCCTTTTGAAGTTACAAAAGGACGTGGGTAATGGTATTGAAAGTATTGTTGAAAATGGGACTCAATTTTAATTCTTTTGATGCTTCAAACTTGCAAATGGGCTGATAACTGGTTTATTTATATTAACAATGTCTAATTTTCAGCATATTATGCCACCCTATGGTACCCCTCCGCACCCATATGTTGCAATGTATCCCCATGGTGGCTTATATGCTCACCCGTCTATGCCTCCTGTAAGTTTTTGTCTATTTTGCTTCAGCTGAATTACCAGTCTCTAGCCTCATTTTCCAGATGGCACTAACTCTTGATGCCTTGCTCTAATTTTAAACAGGGATCTTATCCTTTTAGCCCGTTTGCTATGCCTACTCCAAATGGTATTGTAGAGGCTTCTGTAAGTTTCTGTCGCTACACCATTTGTTGCTTAAGATAAGGTATTTTTCCATTTGAGTAGATGAGATAGAATTTAAAAAATTCCATTTAGGGTAACACACCTGGGAGCATGGAAGCAGATGGTAAGCCATCTGAGGTCAAGGACAAATTACCAATAAAACGATCAAAAGGAAGCTTGGGCAGTTTGAATATGATTACAGGGAAGAATAACGAGCTTGGCAAAACATCAGGAGCCTCTGCTAATGGAGTTTATTCCAAAAGGTAACTGATAATGTTTAGTGCCTATTGGCCTTTATATCAGGGATTCCAGCTGTCCCCTTACTGAAATATTTGGGTTTAAAACACTTTGGATGGAAAGGGAAAAAGATAGGGAGATCAAAGCCATCTATTTGATCAACTGTGTGTGTATCTTTTGTCTATTCCAATTTATTCCATGAAAGTGATCGTGAAGGAAATCATTTTTGCATAGATGCTTGTCGTAGCTCATAATGTCTAGTAAGGATTGGATCCTTATTATGAAATCAAATCTAGGTCAGAGCAGTTCAGGGCAAATATGGTGTCTTTCCTCGGATCTGTCATTCTTATACCATGTTTTCGCATGTTAATTTTGGTAATGCTTGAATATACTTTGGAAATGCAGTGCTGAGAGTGCTAGTGATGGTACAAGTGAAGGAAGTGATGCAAATTCTCAGAGTGTAAGTTCCATGCCGTTGAAGTTGAATATTTGGTTGTTTATTTTATTTGAGCTAGATAAACTGGCCCTCATGTTGTTTATATCGAGCCTATTGTATTGAACGGCTCTTGATTTTTTTTTTTCTTCCTTGCAGTTTTTTGTTAAGAAATAATTTTTATGCGTGCTGCTTCTGTTTTCCATCATATTTTCATTACTTGTGTAGGATTCACAATTGAAGTCTGGGGTCAGGCAAGATTCTTTGGAAGGTTTGATTATATTATTTTCTGAGGCTGTTAATCTTTACTTAAGAGATTTTACTAAGAATTTATATGGCCTTATTGCAGGTGATGTATCTCAGAATGGCAGTTCTGCACATGGTTCTCAAAATGGAGCACCAAACACACATACCATGTTGAATCAGACGATGGCCGTCATGCCAATAACGGCTGCTGGTGCTCCTGGCGTTGTTCCTGGTCCTGCAACTAACTTAAATATTGGGATGGATTATTGGGGAGCTCCACCTTCTGCCGCCATGCCTGCAATGCATGGGAAGGTTGCAACCACTCCAGTATCAGCAGGAATAGTTACTGCTGGGTCTCGGGATAGTGTTCAGTCACAGCTTTGGTTACAAGTAATATTTGCCCCTGTGTTTTAAATTCAATCTCTTTTCTTCTTATCAAGTTTTTTTACGTGCTCTTAGTTAATCTGCTTTCCGTTAAGAGATAGTTTATAGATCTTATTAAAAAGAGGAAGAATATTCACTTTGAGAATGCAAAGTGATGGTTACATTTTTGTGTTGCATAAATTGCATTCCATGTGAAAAGTGGTATTTGTGCATGCTTTCTTAGCATTTAGGCTATCAATAGAATTTTGAAACAGTTATATCTTGTGGCTGTAGGACTGTAGATGGACGTTGTTATATGAAAACATGGTGTAGTTAAGTCAATTGAGTTTATAGTTAATGGGTAAAACAAATTTTTCATTGCTTCTGAAGAAAGCTATAACCACCTAGGGCATCTGCATGGATTATTTTTACGCAGTTATTCTGATTTTCATGCTTATTTGGAAGCGTAGTGCTATCTTCACACCTATTTTTACTTCTCACACACCCTTCTCAATTTCCGGCCATCGGATCGAATAAAGTGAAGAAGACCAATGGCCAAAAGTTAACAAGGGTGTGTGGGAGGTAAAAATGGTTGTGTGAATAGCAATATCCTATTTGGAATTGCATTCTGGCTTTCTTCTCATCTGAATTGCTGTTAACATGAACCATGTTAAGATTAGCAAGTCCACTAGTCAAGTACTTGTTTTTATTTCTGATTGCTATTACCTCTATTATGACTTAGTAGTCCACTATACTTGTTTTGTGGCTATAACCTACACATAAACGCGGTGTTCTGATTCTGGATGTGTGCTCTATAGTAAGGGGATGCAATATGTATGTAATTTTTAAAGAAATCCCTTACTTCATACATATTCGAGGTAATTAGAGATGGATGCTCGACAACTAGTTGTTTGCATGCCCATATGTGGTTTTGTCAATAGGCACCGTACTTGTTAATTGCATGTTGCAAGGTTGGTGTCCTTCATAGGTTTCTCCTCAGATACATGATGTAGGATCACCCTTGTTTTGGGCTGTCACCAGAAATTGGAGGGGCGGTAGATTCTAGGGTCTAATCTTAAGGTGTATGGTAAAAAACAGTGTAGTAAGTACTAATGTAAAGGGTGGGTAGCTCATTAATGGCCGACAAATACTTGTTCGTGTTCTGGGCTGGGAAGCCGTAATTTAAGAACACTGTTTTGGTTATTTTTTGTACTTTGTGTAGATTTTGATGATTGGCACTGTGAGAGTTTGTCGGATATGACTTTTAAGTTGGATTGGGAATTGGTGAGTGAAGTCTAGGGATGGGTTACGTTGAAGAATAAGGCGCTGCTTGGTGAATGGCTTTTTCTGATTTCCTCTGGAAAGGGAGCCATTGTGGCATAAGGTAACAATTACGAAATACAGGTGGAGAGAACAGTTGGGATGCTAGTGTAGAGACCAAAGGGGTCTGATTCAATCCTTGGAAGGACATGTCTGAAATAAGAATTGGCCAAATAGAGTAACTATTTAACACCCAAACAAGAAATAATATAGGTTCATGACTGGACTAATTTAAAATCAGCCCACAAGCTAGTATGAAGTAGTACCAAAATGAAGGAAAAAAAAAACCTGTGATACATAAACTACAAAAATGCCTAAAACAATAATAGTCTAATATGACTGGTCTGGCCAAATATTATCAATCCCATTATAGTACATTACCAAGAAATCTTCCTTACATTGCCCTTGAAAGTTTGATGTGTGCAAACCAACATCATTCGCACAATATCTATCTTTTCATTTTTCCTCATTTGTTTTTGTGGTTCGGTCATTTATGTTGATGGAGCAAGGAGTACGAGTAGCATTTACCCAAGTTATAAAGGATATGTATGATGGAGTAAGGACTACCGTAATAACTCATGAAGGACAAGTAGAAAGCTTTCCTATAACTGTAGGGTTACATTGAGGCTCATCTTTAAGTCCTTACCTCTTTGTATTGGGAATGGATGAGTTAACAGGACTTATCCAAGATGATATTCCTTGGTGTATGCTTTTCGCAGACGATATAGTATTGATAGATGAAACTCAAGAGGGAGTAAATGCGAAGCTGAACCTTTGGCGGGAAGTGTTGGAATATAAAGGTCTTTGCCTAAGTAGGTCAAAGACAGAGTATATGGAGTGCAAGTTCTGTGGGAACGGAGGTCCAAATGAGTTAGGGGTGAGGATTGGAGATCATGAAGTACCAAAGAGCAAACACTTTAGCTATTTTGGATCTATCTTGCAAAAGAACAAAGAATTGGATGAAGACCTCAATCATAGAATGCAAGTTGATGAAGTGGAAGAGTGCATCGGGTGTGTTGTGCGACCGTTGTATGCTACTAAAGCTGAAGGGAAAATTTTATAGGATGACAATAAGGCCAGCAAAGCTTAATGGCACGAATGTTGGGCGGTGAAGCACCAACACGTAGTGGACGTCTTGAGTAGATTAATGGAGAAGGCTCAAGAAAATCAGCTGATCAAAGGTTTAGGCATTGGGCAAGAAAGGGTGGAGATCTCTCATCTTCAATTTGCTGATGATACTATTTTCTTCTTGGCGGATGATGAGGAAGTTTGGAACAATTTATTAGAGGTGCTCAATTTATTTTGTACTGTTTCAGGGTTGAAAATCAACAAAGCAAAGTGTTCTTTGGCTGGAATAAACTCAGATTGTGAGAAATTAAAAAGGTTGGCAGATTCTTGGGGTTGTGAGGTGGGTAGTTGGCCAATAAAGTATTTGGGTCTCCCTCTTGGGGGTAGGCCAAGAGCACTTACGTTTTGGGATCCAGTGGTAGAAAAAATGGAAAAAAGACTTCAAAATTGGAAGAAGGCCTTCTTATCCAGAGGAGGCAGATTAACTTTGATTCAATCTGTTTTGGGAAGCTTGCCAATCTACTACATGTCCTTGTTCAAAATTCCTTGCGGGGTGATTGGACGCCTAGAAAAACTAATGAAAGGATTTCTTTGGGAGGGGGTGGAGGAAGGAAAGAAAAACCACCTGGTGAAATGGGAGATAGTTATTAAAAGTAAGGAGGAAGGGGGTTTAGGAGTAGGGAATTTGAGGAATCAGAATGAAGCGTTATTGGCTAAGTGGTTGTGGAGATTCCCAAAGGAACCAAATTCTCTCTGGCACAAGGTGATAAGAAGCAAGTATGGGCTGCAGGATAATGGGTGGAATGCAAATCCTCCATTGCGGGGTTCAAGTCGAAGCCCCTGGAAAGATATTTTGTGTGGTCTCCAATCATTTCTACAATGTTGCAAGTTTGAGGTGGGCAATGGGGAGAGGGTGAGGTGTTGGGAGGATGGTTGGTTGGAAGGGGGACCATTGAAAGAACAATTTCCTAGATTATTCTTGTTATCGAGAATGCACAACCAGAACATTGCAAGTTTTGTGGATCTTTCTATCAATTCTTTGAGCTGGAATTTTGATTTCAGGAGAAATTTGAATGAGGTGGAGATAGAAGAGGCGGCTAGATTATTACAGAAAGTGGAAAATGTTCGATTGTCTCAATCAAGAGCGGATGATAGAAGGTGGAAACTGGAATTATCAGGATTGTTCACTTGCAAATCCTATCGCTCTTTCTTGAGCAACAATGGGATTGTGCAACATTTTCCACCCTCTTCTCAGATTTGGAAATCAAAAGTTCCTCCGAAGGTCAAAGTTCTTGTGTGGCTAGTGGCTATTGGGAGGCTCAACACTTGTGATCAAATTCAAAGGAGAAGTCCTTTTATTTGCATCTCTCCCCATTGGTGCAGTTTGTGTAAAGCAAAGGAGGAAAGTGTTAACCACATTTTTCTTCATTGTTCTTACACGATTCAACTGTGTTGGAAATTGTTTCAGGAGGTTAGAGTAAGTTGGGTCATCCCAAAGGGTTGTTTCGAGCTTCTAAGCACTAATTTTGAGGCTCTAGGAATTGGGAGGAAAGCTAAAGCTTTGTGGGGTGGTCTGGTGTCGGCAGTTTTTTGGAACATTTGGTTGGAGCGTAACAAAAGAATTTTTGAGGATTATACTGGTGTGGGGGTAGCAGATCTATGGGGAAGAGTAAGATATTGGGCAGCCTTCTGGGCTTCAGTTTCAAATGAATTTAAGAATTACTCTCTTTCTCACATACTGTGGGATATGTTAGCAGTAGTAAAATGATTTTGGTTGAGGTTGTCCTACTTGTAATCTGATCCTCTGGAGAGTTTTTCTTGTTCTGTTCTTGGTGGATTTCTTATCCACTTTCTGTGTATTACACTTTTCTTTTTTAATAAATTGTTATAGTTTCTTCTAAAAAAAAAAAAAGCACCAACACGTACACAAAATGAGTGTAACAGAGATGAGAATGCTTTGTTGGATGTTTGGGCACATGAGAAAGGACAGGATTAGGAACGAGGACATCCGAGGTAAATTGGGAGTGGCCAAAATTGAAGATAAGTTGAAAGAAATTGGTTAGGGTGATTTGGACATGTGAAACAAAGACCTACAGACGTTCCGGTTAGAAGATGTGATTACAAGACAGAGGCTTAGGGCCAAAGGCGTGGAGGAAGACCTAGGAAGACTTGGAAAGAGATTCTAAGAAAAGACTTGGACTACTTGGATCTAATGGAAGACATGGCACAAAACCGAGTGCAGTGGCGTTCTAGGATTCATATAGCCAACCGCACTTAGTGGAATAAGGCTTTATTGTTGTTGTTGTGGTCATTTTTGACCTACAAAATTCCTACCCCATAGAGCATCTAGACTCCAATTTGTTTTGCAGGTGGATTACATATTTGAGTTGAAGGTGTCATGTATGATATTTCATTGATGTTATGATTACTAGCATGGTAGATGTTTCTATTAGTTTCCAGTGAACTTGTATGTATTTTTGAGTGAATGCTGAATTCCCGTTTTGGGCGAAATTTTGTGGTATGTGTTTAATATCAATGTTCTCAGATTGTGTCAGACTTACGGAGTGTCACAAACTATGCTTTAATAAAGTATCTAGCACGTTTTCAAGCTCCTCTTTGTTTTTCACTTCACCACATTTTTAAGCACCCTCACCTCTTGTTTTTTGACTCAGGATGAGAGAGAGCTTAAAAGACAGAAAAGAAAGCAGTCAAATAGGGAATCCGCTCGTCGATCTAGGTTGCGCAAGCAGGTAATTTTCTGCCTCCGTTAATTTTCTCCCACTACTTGGCACTGTTTGTACCATATGGACTCATATGATGTATATGCATGATTTTGAATAGGCGGAATGCGATGAGCTGGCCCAGAGTGCTGAAGCCTTAAAAGAGGAAAATGGCACTCTTAGATCAGAAGTTAACCGGATCAGGAGCGAGTATGAGCTGCTTCTCTCAGAGAATGCCTCTCTAAAGGTAACGTTTAATACTTGGTTTGTTTTAGTACATATTATTTCAAAGAAAAAGAGATTATATTACCAGCTAATTCCCATCCTGCCTTAAGGCGCAAAGGATCTGTTGAATTTTCGCTATAATTTTTTTTTTGTAATTTATTTGTTTTCAATCAGTACAATCCCAATTACTAGAAATTGTTCAAGCAAACCTGATTTAGGATTGCTTTGATCCAAAACAGAGTTTGCCAACATTCGTGATCTTGATAGTTTTTTTCACGTATTGCATAGCGACAATTGAATTCGACACAGATGTTTTCATGTAAACTCTCAAGTAATTAAAATTTTCATTTAAAATGCCTGGTCACATTCTAACTCCTTATAACATAATTGATTGGATAAGCCTTGGGGGTAAGTGATGCACTATCAGTCTGATCCAGATTCTAGTTTCTTCATTTCCCATAGCAATGTGTGGATCCAGACTCCAGATATCTGTCTTGGTGGGAACTTGAATGGAAATATAATTTTGATTAGGGAGTCCCATGTTAAACCGGACGTGCTACTTTCTACAGGAGAGGCTTGGAGAAATTCCTGGTCACGAAGATGTACGGTCTGCCAGAAGTGAACCACATTTGAGCAATGACACTAAACAGATTGCACAAACAGAACGGCATGGCGGCCTCTAGGATGAGTAGCTGAGCTTTGTGCTGCGTTCTTGCAGGAGCACCATCTAACCTATTAGCAACAGGGAGTTTATTTTGCATAGCGTGTAGTTTGACCTTTGTCCAAGTTTTAACCTTTTATATTTTAGGAGATGTTTACGCGATGCAGATCATATTTATTTCTGCTTGGGCCTACCTTTAAGAGTTGAAGGCCGAAGATGATATGTCTTGAGTATGAAATTAATGTTATACCCTTGTTTGTTTCTTAAGGGTAGTCGCATTCACACTTAAATTCATTTGTATTGAATTATGGCCGATGAATCCGTAACTTGGGAGATTGATTCAGTATATGCTACTCTCTAACAGAAATCTTGATCCGTAAACTGCTTTATTTCTATGTTTACTCTCTAACAAAAATCTTGATCCGTAAAGTGTTTTGTTTTTATTTTTTTATTATCTTTTTCTTTTGTTGTACTTTTTTTGTTTTGTTTTTGGTTATGTTTACCATTTCTATGCTGGTTGCATTAGGCATGTTGAAGTCAACAGGAACTCAAGTAGGGATGGGCATAAAAATTGTGGAACCATAAAACCAAATCGAATTGTGACAAAATAAACCGTAAAAACTTGTGTTGACGAAAAGTCATCGTTCAGGCCAGTTCTTTCATCTTGGCGAAACCGGCCAGAACCAAATCGTGAATATAATTAATGAATTAAATTTATTAGTTCCATCTTGGTGCACTAAATGGGTTTTCAAAACCAGATTGGTTTCTACTAGTGCAACTGCATTTAAGACCATTTCTCATTTAGGTTTCACCTAGTGAGGCAGCCTCGCTCCTTCGAATTCGATCATTCCTGAATCCTTACTTTTCCTTAGCGTCTCTGCCTCACTCAGTCGCTCATTCTGACACACCCCAACCTTAGGAGGTCAGAGCATGCTGGCCGTCACCGTAATGTGATGTAAAAGATGAACAAATTACACAATAACGATACTTGGCAATATAAGCGTAAAAGTGAAGTAAATACACATTTATGGAAAATATAATTATGTTGTATAAAAACAAACTGCCCCACTCACAATTACGCCGTCGAATCGTAGCCCTCGAGCCTTGCCTGACCCCTTAAGTCCTCGGGATATGTTTCCCCTATATGTGAAATAACTATATTTAAATTAATTAAAACACATATACATAAACTTGAATAAAACCCCATAGTTTGCTCAAACCTAGGGTTTAAATACATGAAATCGATATACTCGACGTCATGGACCTACACAAATTTTAAAAATAATTTTTGGACACAAAATGCGCCCTCACACGCCGGCCAAGGCACAACCATACGCGCCGCCACGCGCAAGCAGAGCTGACGGAGGCCTAAAGGCTGTTAGGAATATTCTGTTAAATCCCTAACAAAAGTTAACGGCATTACCTGACGTTGTTAGAATATTCCGTCGTCTTCTCCAGTGGTCCTCGCCAGTCGACGCTGTCTGAAATCGCTAGAAACTAGAAAATTTTCAAACCTTCATATCTTCTTCATTTCTCAACCATTTTTCACTAAATTTATATGGAAATGAAGCTTATGAAGAATAGAATCGTGTTATACCTTTTTGGAGTCCAAAAAGTGGATGGAGATAGCCTGAAAATGCCTCGAAAGGTACGGCCAAAATTCAACTCTACGAAACCTCGAGTTTTTGACGTCAACTCCTCACCAAAACTAGCCTAGGAGTCTCAGGGAGTTGTAAGAGAGCCTCCCCGACCTTCAAGCCTCCTCGACTCGGCATGACAACGTTGAACTCAAACTCATTGAGTTCCGACCTTTCGAGTTCGATGTCCAAAATTCGCTCAACGCGTGATCCAGTGGTATGGTTGTGTTCGTGGAGCCGAGATGAACACGATGGTGGTGATTTTGGTTTACGTTCATGAGGTTTGGTGTGAGTTTGAGGGTGTTGCAGAGTGAGAGAGCTCGGTGAGGAAGAGAAAAGAGAGAGATAGAGCTTTCTGAGTTTCTGATTGGTAACTGGTGAGGGAGTGATATGATTGGTGGCTTTTGAAGAGAGAAAGTATCTGATTGGGTGGTGAAGAGAGAAACTGGGAAAGGAATTGAGGAGAGTGATTGGTGGAAAGTGAAGTTAGCTTGTTGTTGATTGGGGAGACACGGATCTGGTTTTAAAAGAAGAAATGGATGGGATTTTTAGATTTCCTACTGTAGAAGCAATTCAGAAAATCTATTCGAATCAGTGTTTCTAACACTGATGAAATTAACGTACACTCGTAATAACGAGTACAATTTAATTACGATTGTGAGAATAATAATTTAAGAACGAAAAAATACGTCCACATCACTTGCCAACAAGGGCATAAATGTCAATTCACATACTCAGAGAGAAATTACATAGAAAATTAGAGACGAGTCGTCACAGCTTCGATCCTTCCTCCTCCCTCTTGACTCGAGATCATAGTGTGTGTGCCTCAATCCTCACCTCGAGTTTGAGTGTTCCGCTTTCAGTCTTCGCCCATTGTCAGCCCGCCATCCTTGATTCCACCTCGTCGAGCGAACCCTTGCTTCAGTAAAATCATGTAATCCTTTTTTGAGATTTTTCAATTTTAATGTGTTTTGATTTTTGGAATTAGGGATTTTCAGATTGAGCTTTATTTCTAGAGTGAGCCTATTGTTGAGCCTGATGTTGGAGTGAGCCTATTGCGAGATGGGTAATGCTATTTACATACTCTTTTTTACTTCCTACAAACTTGTTAATTTTTGTCCATTCTTTCGATCCGACGGTCAAAAATTGAGATGGTATGTAAAAAGTAAAAATGAATGTGTAGATTGTATCACTCTTGTAGAATTACCGCTTTCTGGGATTAGGGATTTTCCAGAGTGAGCCTATTGTTGAAATCGACTAATATCAAGCACAAAAGTTATCATTTGAAAAAAACCAAAGTATAAAAGTTATCAGTACAATACAGTAATATGGTTTTTTTTTTTTTTTCCTCCAAATTAGGGATTTCCAGATTAATGTGTTTTTATATTGATATGTTGCTATGTATGATGATGTTTTTCTATGATTTGGGATTTGTTGTTTGTTCTATTTTAGGGATGACAAATCAATCAAAATCACACATGATTTGTTTTGCTTGTAACTTTGTATAACCATTTTAGAAGACGTATTTGAGTGCAAGCATGAAAAAAACAGTAAAAAAACAATACAAGTAAACTTTGAATACCTTTTTGATTTGGTATTCGAAATAGTAAACTAGCAAGAATCCAACAGTACAGTTTTAGTAATAAATTTAAGCAGAATCGCACTATACCGAACCGTTTGATATTTTCAATTTTGGTTTGATGGTAGAACCGAGTCGAACCACATTGTGCCCACCCCTAAACCCAAATTATATAATGTCACTATTTTGTTCAAATTATAACCGCAAAGTCTCATGCAAATGATACAACACCATGTGAAGAGAAATTTACCAATGTCATTGACAATGGCCGTGATCTAGGTTTAAGGTCCTGTTTGGTATTGCATTTTTTCTTTTACCAAAAGCTGCTTCACTCTAAGCTAAGCAATAAAAAAATGTTTAATAAAAATAAAATATCTATTTTATTTTAAAAACAATATCTCCAAACAATAGCCTTTACATGTTAATTTTATAAAAAAATGGAGTTGAGATTTTAATGAATGAGACACATTCATTGCCGTACCTTGTCACTTAAAATATCTTTTGCCACTTTGACCACCCAAAGAAAAACAGAAAATTACCAAACCATATAATTAGGAAACAAAAAATAAACAAGAAAATGTAGACAATACCAACTGCATTTAATCATCGGAAAAGATCATTGCTGGATCCTTTTCGGATCTTAGGAATTTAATGATCGTGATCTTTCATCGTACATTATGTGGTCAGAAACCATTCAAAATTTAAAATTTAAATTAAATATAAATAGTATCTAACGAAATTGAATACACAATATACAATGAACGGTCATAATCACAGAATCTTTAAAATCCTAGGAAAAGGATCCAGCGAGGACCCTTTTCCTTAACTGCCGGATCCTTTTCCTTAACCACCAACACTTGTACCTGTCTCTCCCTCTCTTTGGGACATATATAAGCATGAAAAAATGCAGGTTTCAGGTGTCATTGGCGGCGTTTCATTGTCAATTCCCTCCGGCGGTGATCTCAGGTGGCCAGTATTCGGTCACTTCCATGACCACGTCGACAACCATTCACATCCACTTGTTGATTCCAAGTCATTTCTTTCAGCTGCTTTTTTTTTTTCAGAGTTAGCTCTCTCCTCCACTCACTCATTCATGTTCTGCTGTTGCGTTTGGCTGCTAAGAAAGTGTGAGAAATTTAATTTATAATTATGGTATTGAGTTTTGGTTTCAATAGAGCCTTTCGTTTCTTCGGGAAAGATTGGATATAACCCAGATCAGAAACTTTTTGTTTTCCGTCTAGTTACCTAGAAAGTAGAAAGTGTAGAAAAAGAAAAGTTTTTATGTTGTTTTCTGTAATTAGGATCTGAGAACTCCATTTTTGACTTATATTCAAGGGTAAAATTCAATTTATTACCCTCAAATTTCATGGTTTTTAACATTTAGTACATGAAATTTTTTTTGTCCTAAAGTCATACCTAAAGTGTTAATTTTGGGACAGTCTCATACATCCGTTAGTTTGACTGTTAAGTTTCCTGTTAACTAATGTTGTGGCGCCCATATGAACAATGACTGAACGCCACATGTCATTAAAGATTCACGTGAAAATTAAAAATTCAAAAAAAAAAAAAAATCCCGCCCATATTTAAAATATTAAAATAATTAATTAAATAAAAGTATTAAAAAAAAAAAAAAAAAAAAACACCCAAAACCCTCTTTGTCTTCCCCACCTGACACCGCTTCATCCCCTCCTTCCCCTCCATGGCTCCACCCCTCCATCCCCAAATTTAAAGTCCTCAAATTCAACGATAACATGCAGGAGAATCAGCTCTACAGACGAGTTACCGACTATCTCAACTCGCTCACCTCCATTGAAGAATCAGACTTCACCAACCTTGTCACGGGGAAAAAACCCAATGAAATTGTCCTCCAGCTGGACCCCAATCAGACTATCGAGGATGATTTCCTCGGCGCCAAGGTCATATGGCAAATAGAAAGCAGCGACGCCAGTGGGAGTAGGAACAACAACACATCGACGTCGTCGCCGACAAGCTCAAGCAGAAGAAATGGGAGTTGAAGCTTTACATGAACGTCGATGCGGCCGACAGAGTGTGGAAGCCAGTCCCCTTCACTTACCTATCAACCTTGGAGACCATATCAATGGAGTCCGACCTTAAATCGAAAGTCAAATTTGATTTGGAGTCGTTTCTCAAGGTGAAGCAGTACTATCACTGATTGGGTTTGATTTGGAAACGGAGCTTTCTGCTATATGGGCTGTCGGGCACCGGAAAGTCAAGTTTCATTGCTACCATGACGAATTTTCTCGAGTACGAGTTGTACGATCTGGATCTTTCGCGTGTCAAAGATGACTCGGAGCTAAAGATTATGCTATTCCAGACGACAACAAAATAGGTCATTATGATCGAGGACTTGGACCGATATATCGCTAAGAAACCCGTGGGTCTGAGCTTTTCGGGTATATCGAATTTCATGGACAGGCTGTTGAATTCATGCTGTGCCGAGGACAGAGTCATGGTGTTCACGATGAATTCGAAATACCACGTTGACCCGGCCTTTCTTGGACCGAGTCGGATCAACGTCCACATCCACTTTCCTCTTTACGATTTCGGAGCATTCAAAAATCTGGCGATGAGTTATCTCGGGGTGAAGGAGCACAAGCTCTTCCCGCAGGTGGAGGGGTGTCGGGTGGGGAAGACAAAGGGGTTCTGGGTTTTTTTTCTTTTTTTAAATACTTTTATTTAATTAATTATTTTAATATTTTAAATTTGGGTGGGAAATTTTTTGATTGAATTTTTAATTTCCACGTGGACCCCTTAATAACATATGGTGCCCAGTCATTATCCACATGGGTGTCACGTCATCAGTTAACGGGAGACTTAACAGCTAGATTAACAAATGTATGAGACTGTCCCAAAATGAACACTTTAGGTATGAATCTAAGACGAAAAAAACTTTATGTACTAAATGTTGAAAACCATGAAACTTGAAGGTAGTAAACTGAGATTTACCTTATATTCGGATATCTTAATTTGATTTATTGGAAAGTTATTTTGTGAATAAACTTCTCTAACAGTAATAGAGCTTTATATCATTTGCAACATATTTTATAGGGGAAAATCCTTTTTGTAAATATATGGAGGCGTAAGTATTCAGATCAGATGTGAACTGCTTGTTCATTTATCAATCAGACATTGACGCTACATGGAGGAATTTGTGTATCGGAACGTCTGTTTTGCTGTCATTTTGTATCAGTGATTCTAAATATTGAAAATGATTAATATGATTTGATACTTGCTCCTTAATTGGAATTACTCTTGATTTTTCATGTCTTCATTGAATTTGCATTCCCATATATTTTGTCTTAGTTTTAAAAAAATTTGAACCTTTTCATTCTAAGCATCTGTTTCATAAGGTAGTTGCTTCCAAGCAGTTTAAAGGGGTTATTCACCATTATATATAGGTATACATAGAGGCTTCTGGCACTAAGGATGTCCCTATTTAAGAAAACATATGTTATTCAAGTATCACATTGCTGAAATCCAATCAATAAAGTTGTTTGGATAGTTCCGCACTATATTGCCATATGCCATTTTGTGCTTGCATATCCATCATGGGGCAATATGGCAAGGTTATGGATGCTTGATGCATTAACATAATTTTCTTGTTCTTTTCCAGAGTTGTCCATCATTTTGCATCTCAAAGCTGGGAACGGACTGTATAACTGCCGAGCAAGGGGGTTGATTGTGAGAGCATTAAAGGATTCAAGTGATAATTTTGTGCCAGTTGCTCCTCTTCAATTCATATTGAAGTGTTGAAGTGTTGAAGTATAACCTCGGTCCCTAGGGTTAGCTATCAAGGCCGTCATTATATCTTAAACTTGTAAAACAACCATCTTCCCTTGATTTAAGGGAGTTGACTGATTAGTGGCTTAACCTAGTGTTTGGTGTAATTCCTTGGTTTAAGGATTAGATTAGGCCTTGGTTTACCCAGTCATTAGGGTTTCCTTTGGTTGCTTGCAGCCAACTCTCCTTCCTCCCTCTTCTCTCTTATATACTTAGTCTTTTGTACATTGATACTCATGAAATACATTACAATTTAAACCAGAAATTAAACATGGTATCAGAGTAGGTTCTTTGGTAAACAGTCTCTGCTCACTCTTATTGCTGCGATTTTTATTCAAAGTCTAAACCATGGTTGAAGAAAGTTCGGTGAACTGTGAGGATAAGACCCAGCATAGTCTCTCCTCAAACTTCACAGATGTTGAGGTTAACACCACTCAACATCTGCGTTTAGTTCTATTGAACGAGTTCAATTACCTTCCTTGGTCTCGAGCTGTTTCGCTAGCTCTTGGAGGCAAAGGAAAGTTGGGGTTTGCAAATGGAAACGTGGAAGCTCTAGATAGTTCTTCTCCCATATACGATGCATAGCTGTGCAAATACCAACTTGTCATGTCCTTGCTGCTCAACACCATGTAGAAACATGTTGCTGAGATTTTTAGCTACTCCAATTCCTCACATGATCTTTGAAAAGCCTTGAAGGATATGTATGGAAATCAAAACAACTATGCACATGTTTTCCAACTGAAGAAGGACATTGCTAGTGTTCAACAAGAAGGGAAAATGTTTGGTCAACATCTTGGGATCCTCAAAACTATGTGGAATGAGTTGGATGTCTATCTCCCACACACCAGAGACCCTACCATTCTCCTAAAACGAGCTAAGGAAGATAGAATTAACCGGCTGTTAGGGAGTTTAACCTCTGAGTACAAGGATCTAAGGAGTCACATCTTGATGAGTCAAGAACTGCCCACCTTCAACAATGTATGTGCCACTATTCAACAAGAAGAAGTGAGGACGAAGGTGATGAATGTTGAGCACAACTTGAGATTGACTGAGACTCGTGCATATGGTTTAAGTTACAAGAACTCAGAGGTCAAAGTGTACAAGGGTAGAAATACACACCTAAAATGCAAATATTGCAATGGTGTTGCGCATGTGGAAGAGAAGTGTTGGGAACTCTATCCTGAACTCAAGCCTAAGTTTAGCAAAGATGGAAAAATGATACCAATTAGCAACCCCACTACAAGGCACAACTTGCTAATGCTCATCCTCCTACCACTCCACAAGGATATGTGGAGTTCACTGCAAATCCAATGTCACTTATCAATGAATTTGCAGCTTACCTACAAAGTAAGGGACACAAAAGAGCCTCACATGGTCAATGCAATGAAGAGGGAAATCAAATAGCTATGTTGGGATAGTTTGCCGGCTTCCTCACTAGAAATGAGAGAGTACCATGGGATAAAGCACCAGGTATACTCAAAGTTTTCACTACAACACTATTAACTAGTGTTGAAAAAGATTGTTGGATACTTGATTCAGGTGCCACTGTTCACATGACAAACAAAGTCACAAACTTGCATAACTTTAAACCTTTTTCAAGTCCTTCACATGCGTCTGTTGCAAATGGAAAGAATGTCTTAGTTTTAGGTAAAGGGAAAATCAACTTACTCTCACACAGAAGGCCTTTTGCTGCCTTATATGTACCAACCTTTCCTTTCCAACTATTGTCATTTGGAAAGATCACAAACACCCTAAACTGTCGTGCCATTTTCTCACCAAATAATGTGATGTTTCAGGATGTTCTCACCATGAAGATGATTGGTGAAGGGGTCTTTATAAATGGACTTTACCTATGCAAGAATCCTTGTTTTACTCAGGCTCTTCAAGCTCAATCGAAGTCCATAGATGAAAGCCAACTTTGGCATAAGAGATTAGCTCACCCTTCTTGGGTCATCTTGTCAAAACTATTCCCAAACTTTTGTAAATCATAGCTTAGATGTGATACTTGTTGTTTTTCAAAATTTGCTAGACTGCCTTTTGGCAATTTAGTGTCTACGACAAGTAAACATTTTGAAATGGTGCACATCGATATATAGGGACCAACAACTGAATCAATGGAAGGATTTAAGTGCTTTGTCTTATTTGTTGATGACTTCTCTCGAGTGAGTTTTTTTTATATCTTATGAAATCAAAAAGTGAAGTTCCAACCATTTTCAAGGATTTTCATATGCATGTTAAAACACAATTTCAATCAATTATTAAGGGCATGTTTGGTACTCTACTTGAATCCAACTCAAAAATAATTTTCAAGTTTTAGGCCTTAAAAACTTGTTTGGTAGGACTATTTTCAAAAACTGAACTCAAGACCAAACCAAAAAAATATAGTCTATTATCTAAAAACATAAAAAGTGAGTTTTTAAACTTAAACTCACTCATTTTTTTTTCCTCTCCTTCCTCCCCTCTCACTCCAAATCTCTCTCTCTCTCTCTCTCTCTCTCTCTCTCTCTCTCTTTTCTTCTTTCTCTCTCCTTTTGTTTTTTTTTACCTTTTTTGTCTCTCCTTCAATTCGCTCTCTTCATTCTCTCAGTTCTTTCTCTCACTCATTCTTCTCTATCTCGTCCGATCCTCTCTTTTCATTCTCTTTTCTTCAATCATCTCTTACTTTCTTTACTCATCTTTCCTCTTTCTTCCTCTCTTACGACCTCCCTATTTTTAGATCTCTTTGTCTAATTTAAGTCGCAAGATTTAAAAATTTTAAATCACAAACCAATCAAGTTTTTTAGTCTTAAAGAAAATTATTTTCAAGAAATGTTTTGAGAAATGATAAAAAAAAATATATATATTTCGAATAGGATACTAAATAGGCCCTAAAGTTTTAAGATCAGATAATGGCACTGAATTTCTATCCAACAATATGCTTCAATACATAAGTTCTCAGGGCATCATCCATCAAACTAATTGTGTAGGGACCCCCCACAACAAAATGGAGTAGTTGAAAGAAAAAATAGGGATCTCTTGGAGAAGACTCGTGCTTTCATGATACATATGAATATCCCTAAAAAATTTTGGTCGTTTGCTATCCTCACTGCCATTTACCTCATTAACCGACTTCCAAGTCGCGTGCTAGGGTTTAAACCCCCCTATGAAGTACTCAAGGGTAGGCAAAATGACTTGACACACCTCTAGGTATTTGGTTGTGTTTGATTTGTTCACATCCAAACTTTGAATCATGACAAACTAGATGCCATGGAACCAAGTGTGTGTTTTTGGGTTACTTTTCCACCCAAAAGGGATACAAGTGCTTTAATCCAGTCACTAAGAAGTGCCTAGTATCAAGAGATGTGAAGTTCAAAGAAGACTGTCTTTATTTCACTCACAAAAGTTAGGGGGAGGAACTAGTTGACATGTTTCCACTTCCTCAATACTTCAATCATCCAGTGTTGGAAGAGTGACAAACCAATATGATTCCAGAGCATGAAGGATTACAAACTGACTTAATGACTTCCAGGGATCAAACTAGCAGCGAAAGAGACAAAGAATCCCACTTAGATCATTCCTAATCTTCTACGGAGCCTAAAGGGGTTAGAGAAATCCTCCTTGAACCAGAAAACCTCCAGCTAGGTTGTAGGACTATGTGACGTACGCCTCACGGCATCCTATCATTGAAAGTATCAGTCTTCATAGGCTTTTTACAACTCAAGCTGCTTTTCTTTGTGAAATTGATAAGCATTGTGAGCCAAGAAATTTTCAAGAAGCATCTCTATTCCCACAATGGAACCAAGCTTTGGCAGAAGAGCTTCATGCACTGGAAGAGAATACACATGGAGCTTGGTCCAATTACCTCCAGGGAAAAAGGCTATTGGAAGTCGTTGGATTTGCAAGACCAAGTTCAAAGCTAATGGTTCAATTGAGAGACATAAAGCTAGGCTTGTTGCTCGAGGTTTCACTCAAACTTTTGGAGTAGATTATAAGGAAACGTTTGCACTGGTGGCCAAGATGAACTCAATAAGGGTTATACTCTCAGTAGCAATCAATTATGGATGGTCCCTTTACCAAATGGACGTGAAGAATGCTTTCCTTCATGGAGAATTACAGGAAAAAGTGTATATGCAGCCTCCCTTGGAGTATAATTGAAGGAAGATTTGTGAAAAACAAGTTCATTTGAGCAACATCAACAACATGCAATTAACAATTAAAAGGCGGAATCATGTTTATATGCAGTCAAAAACAAAACTTAACCCATGAACTTCAAAGCCTAGTAGATAGGTGAACCAAGACTCAACTCAAAACAAAGTGAGTTGAGAAATCAATACCTTTGTAGATTCCTCTTTGCATAAGCAAAGGCTAATCACCCAAAGAGAGGGCCTTCATTCCTTGCATCTTAGATCCATGGATTTGGATGGATGAAAAAGGTTTCTCCAAAGTTCCCAAAATTGAGAACCTCTAATGATTCATCACCAAGGCATAATGAAGAAGAAATGAGTGACCTTGGAGGAGTTTGATTGCTAGATGATCCCTCCAAGGTGGCCGAAATTTTAGAGAGAAAGGAGAGCTTGTGTTCTCATCCTTTCCCCAAAAACAACCCTTAATGAATTTTAGGCTATAAAGTCCTTTATATAGTCCCTTCAAATAAGTGACCTAATGGACCAAAAGCCCTATTCTTCTAACATGGCCGGCCTATAGGGTTTATTGGGCTTTCGAGCCCTTTGTTTATTCAAGTTGTCATACAACTTGAGTTAATGGGCTTGACATTCAAATCCCATTGGGCCTTGCGGCCCAAAACTAACCCGAGGTCTTTAACGAACTTATTCGTTTGATTAATTAACATATTAATTAATCCTAGCCTTAGATAAATAATTAAACCATTTAATTATTCTTACTCATCTCCGTTGTTTCTTCAAACTCTACCTTACTCGGTGAACGATCCATTAGGTTCCTTTTAGCGAGGCAGTGGGCGATTAAAACTCTTTCTAATCGATTGTGAATTGAAACTTACTTTCAATTCTCCCGTTAGTGATAATACACTTTTAGGGCTTCCACAAACCATGGTTGACGCCTAGCAGCATGTCATGGTTACCCAAGCTAATCAGAAGAGGTGGAGAACCTATTCAGTTTTAGGATTACAAATGCAATACGGTCTTTCTCTAATACAATACTCTTGACCACATTGTTTGGTTTGATAGTTTATTCATGTCTACTATCCAATGTGAGTCTTGTGCTTATATGATTACCTTGAATGTGATTTGGAACACATTCCTAAATCTCATTCATACTTTGGCCAAAGATTCTTAATCATATCATAGAGTATTCTCCCTCAAACAGTTTGAAGGTTAGAGATCCCTTGTTGCGCATTCACTTGCCTCCATGGCTAAGTGGCTTAACCCCAACGATGCCGTGGACACCCTCCTGATGGAGTGACTTTGACATAATCAAAGATTAAGGACCTAACCACAAGACAACTGTGATGCCTCAGGTCAAAAGACTAATTTGCATTATCCCAACCATGAGTTCTCATGTGACATGAATATGAGAACTCTTCGTTGATCGTGTTCAGTGAACTCATTCTCTATTGAGCACCTACGTACTTGTCTTGATGTCACACACACCAATGACTCGAGACTAGTCACTCTCCCTGAGAGAAGACATAGCACGTACTGATCCTAACGGACTGTCAATGCCCAATTGACAATCCTATGATCAGGAACGTTTAGGATGTGTCAACGAAAGAATGGTCTCATGAATCTAACTTCTTTAGATCGCATTCTTCCAATCACATATTCCTTGGACTTATCGTTTAAGCATATAACATTTATATGAGACGGCTCAAACAATAATGTTTGCCCTTAATATTAAACTAGATTAGTTTAACATGTGAAATGTCCATAAAGTATCATCATATGATTGGTTTTAGGGCACATTTCCAACAATCTCCCACTTGCACTAGAGCCAATCAGCTTAGTCATCAGTGATGATACCTCTTCTGTAGTCATTTCATAAATGGCTGAGTAGTAGGCCTAGACAATGGATATCTATATGTTATCCATAGAAGCAACCTTGAGAATAACGACGTCACCATTATACATGATTCTCAATCATGTGGTTCAGTCAGTCTCTCATTTGAGTTCGGACCTTGATGAGACCTTGATTCCCTGGCTTGAGCTATCGCCCCATTAGTGTCATACACTTTCTGGTTGGAACCAAATGGAGAGTTCATAAATGAACTTTCCCATCCAAACAACAATGTTGTAAGCTTCTATATGGCAATGTATTTTGCATAGACTCCTCCTGAGTGTAAGCATGCACTTTGTACTCCCCCATGATAGGGTGAAGCCGGTGTACAAGTCACAAACGATTGGAGCCTACCACGGTGGAAGGCCACGAAGAGATATTCAAAGCATCTCTCGCTTATCAACTTAATAATGGTTTGGTTGAGGGTTTTAGGTCTCATCACATAAATATTCATTTTAATCTAATTAAAACAATTTTGATCCTATTACAACTATTGGTCCATTTGATTGATTTAGTTGTATATAATACTCCCACTAAGCTTTTAAAACGGTTTTTAAAGCAAGAGTATATGATACTACTAACATAAGGTTTGCATTCATTGATGGACTATATAGTTGCCTTAGGGCCTTAGGATGACTATGAACCTTTGATTCGATTCAACACGAGCCTAGTGTTGAATCTCGGTCTAGGGATGGTGATTGATTTTAGTTACGCGTTTAATCACATTAAGGCGTGTTGTCTTATTGGGCGTTGGACCCAACTACTCCAATTTCATGCATATCGAATAAAACAAGAAAGGAGTACTTCAAAGTAAATAAGAGCTTATGCTCTTTTACAACAATTGATCAAATCAAATTACTTTAAAGTAAAGAAGAGCTTATGCTCTTTTACAACAATTGATCATATCAAATTACAACCAAAATTTAATCTACACATTCCCATGGTTCAAACAAATTTGAAACGGCCTTTCACATAGCTCAATTATAGTAGGCTTAGGTTCATAATCACCCTTTCTTTAATTAATTAACGCTTTAACTAATTAAACTTGAATGCAACATTTTCATTTGGTTTTTGTATCCATAGAATTGATTTAAATGGAGCTAAATGAAATGAAAATCCAATTCTCATTTAAAGAGACAAAACAATTTTGTTCTCTACCTAATTTGGGCCATTTTGCAAAAACTTAAACTTTTGGGGTCACTTTGTAAAAACACAAAAGTCCACTACTTCATGTAATTACAACTAGAACCCAAAAATTTCCACAAAAGCTAAAACTTCATTAAAGGAGCAAAACAATTTGTCCTTTTAGTGATTTTGGACCTTTACGTAAAAACGTAAACTTTTGGGTCAAAGTACAAATACACAAAAGTATCAAAACTTTATGTAATTGCATAAAAGCCCCACAAGGACCCTAATTGAGTAGGGTGGCCGGTTTTGAAGCAAAGTATTAAAAAAAAATTTCAAAGGTTTTGTAAGTGGGGTGTGTGAAATGGAATAAATCATTACACACCTACCCACTAAAATTTCTTTAATTTTTCAAAATAAATATCTAATATATTTAAACATAAGAAATATTTCAAAACAAAACTTTATGAAATAAATCAAAACTTTGAATCAAAACACCAAACCTTTTGTTCTTTGCAAGAATATATCAAGAACAATGAAGAACATTCATGAAAAACCCATAAGAGCTCCATGAACATTCTTCACCCAAAAACATCCCAAAACCACTCAAACTTAAGGGAAATAACATACAACCATACTAGGGTATATAGGGGTTCCAAAAGTCACTTTAAAACATTTTTAACAAGTCAAACAAGAACCCAAAAATCCACCCTTTGGATTTGGCCGAATTTCCCCAAAAACATGGCACCAAAATTTAGCTCCAAAATTCATGCTCATATGAACTACATCTACAACATTTGAGATGGCAAATTTTCTAACAAAATTTACATTCAAAGAAGCAAGAATAAAGCTTGTAACAATTACAACATTCAAATCACAAACTATGAACTACAAAACCTAAAAGGATTCAGCAACTACTAGACTTAGGCTCTGATACCACTTGAAGGAAGATTTGTAAAAAACAAGTTCATTTGAGCAACATCAACAACATGCAATTAACAATTAAAAGGTGGAATCATGTTTATATGCACTCAAAAACAAAACTTAACCCATGAACTTCAAAGCCTAGTAGATAGGTGAACCAAGACTCAACTCAAAACAAAGTGAGTTGAGAAATCAATACCTTTGTAGATTCCTCTTTGCATAAGCAAAGGCTAATCACCCAAAGAGAGGGCCTTCATTCCTTGCATCTTAGATCCATGGATTTGGATGGATGAAAAAGGTTTCTCCAAAGTTCCCAAAATTGAGAACCTCTAATGATTCATCACCAAGGCATAATGAAGAAGAAATGAGTGACCTTGGAGGAGTTTGATTGCTAGATGATCCCTCCAAGGTGGCCGAAATTTTAGAGAGAAAGGAGAGCTTGTGTTCTCATCCTTTCCCCAAAAACAACCCTTAATGAATTTTAGGCTATAAAGTCCTTTATATAGTCCCTTCAAATAAGTGACCTAATGGACCAAAAGCCCTATTCTTCTAACATGGCCGGCCTATAGGGTTTATTGGGCTTTCGAGCCCTTTGTTTATTCAAGTTGTCATACAACTTGAGTTAATGGGCTTGACATTCAAATCCCATTGGGCCTTGCGGCCCAAAACTAACCCGAGGTCTTTAACGAACTTATTCGTTTGATTAATTAACATATTAATTAATCCTAGCCTTAGATAAATAATTAAACCATTTAATTATTCTTACTCATCTCCGTTGTTTCTTCAAACTCTACCTTACTCGGTGAACGATCCATTAGGTTCCTTTTAGCGAGGCAGTGGGCGATTAAAACTCTTTCTAATCGATTGTGAATTGAAACTTACTTTCAATTCTCCCGTTAGTGATAATACACTTTTAGGGCTTCCACAAACCATGGTTGACGCCTAGCAGCATGTCATGGTTACCCAAGCTAATCAGAAGAGGTGGAGAACCTATTCAGTTTTAGGATTACAAATGCAATACGGTCTTTCTCTAATACAATACTCTTGACCACATTGTTTGGTTTGATAGTTTATTCATGTCTACTATCCAATGTGAGTCTTGTGCTTATATGATTACCTTGAATGTGATTTGGAACACATTCCTAAATCTCATTCATACTTTGGCCAAAGATTCTTAATCATATCATAGAGTATTCTCCCTCAAACAGTTTGAAGGTTAGAGATCCCTTGTTGCGCATTCACTTGCCTCCATGGCTAAGTGGCTTAACCCCAACGATGCCGTGGACACCCTCCTGATGGAGTGACTTTGACATAATCAAAGATTAAGGACCTAACCACAAGACAACTGTGATGCCTCAGGTCAAAAGACTAATTTGCATTATCCCAACCATGAGTTCTCATGTGACATGAATATGAGAACTCTTCGTTGATCGTGTTCAGTGAACTCATTCTCTATTGAGCACCTACGTACTTGTCTTGATGTCACACACACTAATGACTCGAGACTAGTCACTCTCCCTGAGAGAAGACATAGCACGTACTGATCCTAACGGACTGTCAATGCCCAATTGACAATCCTATGATCAGGAACGTTTAGGATGTGTCAACGAAAGAATGGTCTCATGAATCTAACTTCTTTAGATCGCATTCTTCCAATCACATATTCCTTGGACTTATCGTTTAAGCATATAACATTTATATGAGACGGCTCAAACAATAATGTTTGCCCTTAATATTAAACTAGATTAGTTTAACATGTGAAATGTCCATAAAGTATCATCATATGATTGGTTTTAGGGCACATTTCCAACAATAATCGTATTGAAGGAAATATCGTTTGTAAATTGCACAAGGCAATATATGGATTGAAACAATTCATACGAGCTTGGTATGCCAAGCTCAGTTCTATACTAGAGAAGGCTGGTTTTCTACGAAGTAATGCTGATTCTTCATTATTTGTAAGAACTAGCGCCAGTGGGAAGTTGGTGGTTTTTATCTATGTTGATGATCTTATCATCACTGGAGCTAGTGTCGTTGAGATTGAAGCACTGAAGCTCTCCCTACATCAAACCTTTGCCATCAAAGATTTGGGAAGGTTAAAGTATTTTTTAGGCATCGAAATGGCAACATCTTCAAAGGGATTGTTTCTACATCAACAAAAATATGTATTGGACCTAGTTCAAAAAGCCAAAATACTAGGGTTAGCTATCAATGCCAAAATATGTACTGATCCATCTTGAGGGGGAGTGTTGAAGTATAACCTTAAAGACTCTTGGTCCCTAGGGTTAGCTATCGATGCCATCATTATATCTTAAACTTGTAAAGCATCCATCTTCCCTTGATTTAAGGGACTTGACTGATTAGTGGCTTAACCTAGTGTTTGGTGTAATTCTTTGATTTAAGGATTAGGTTAGGCCTTGGTTTACCCGGTCACTAAGGTTTCCTTTGGTTGCTTGCTGCCAACTCTCTTTCCTCTATCTTCTCTCTTATATACTTGGTCACTTGTACATTGATACTCATGAAATACATTACAATTTAAACCATAAATTCAACAATTCAAATCACCTATTGGCCAGCTTTTGGCACAAATATTGCAAACTCATCCACATCTATTGCTTGCAGCCATTGATCAGCAGCTTCAGAACCTTCAAATGGAAAAAGGTGCCCAAAGAAAAGAAGCTGATTCATTTATAGATCTCCTCTACAAGTAAGTTTATGAAATTTTGAAAATACTGATAATAACTACAAAATTTTCTTTCTTTACTCAAAATCCAATTTGAAGTAGACATGATTAGGTATCTAAAAGTTGCTGTTATCGTATTTCCTTTCATACTGTAACTAGTTTTAAACATATGCAACAAGGTCCTTGGGTTTTATTTGTTTTCCTCAAAAAATATTTTTAGTTGTTTTGGCGTATGGTAAATGAGTAACTAATTATATAACATTATGAATTTTAGACATATAGCTGAAGTCAAGGAGAAAGAAAGGTGCATGGCATTGGAAGAGATAATATACTGCTTGATAGTGCACAAATTCATAGACAAAGAAATTTCAAATGATCCCGAAGATATTTGAGACCTCATCCCACTGGCAGAGTAAATTATTGGAGAACAACAACAACAAAGCATTTTCCCAATAAGTAGGGTCGGGTTTATGAATCCTAGAACGTTATTGCGCTCAGTTCTGTGTCATGTCTTCCGTTAGATCCAAGTACTCTACGTTTTTTCTTAGAGTCTTTTCCAAAGTCTTCCTTTACCCCTTCAGCCTTGAACCTCTATCTCGTAATCGCATCGTCTAATTGGAGCATCAGTAGGCCTTCATTTCACATGTCCAAACCACCGTAATCAATTTTCTCAAATCTTTCCTTCAATTTCGGCTTACTCCTACTTTACCTCGGATATCCTTATTCCTAATTTTATCCTTTCTCGTGTGCCCACACATCCAACGAAGCATTCTCATCTCCGCTACACCCATTTTATGTACGTGTTGATGCTTTACCATTCAACGTTCCTTACGATAAAGCATTGTCGACCTTATTGTCGTCCTATAAAATTTTCCCTTGAGCTTCAGTGGCATACAACAGTCACATAACACGTCGGATGCACTCTTCTACTTCATCCATCCAACTTGTATTCTATGGTTGAGGTCTGCATCCAATTTTCCGTTCTTTTGCAAGATAGATCCTAAGTAGCGAAAACGGTCGCTCTTTGGTACTTCCTGGTCTCTAATCATCACCTCTAACCCATTGGAGCCTTTATTTGCACTAAACTTGCACTCCATATACTTTGTCTTTGACCGACTTAGGCGAAGACCTTTAGATTCAAACACTTCTCTCCAAAGGTTAAGCTTCGCATTTACTCCTTCTTAAGTTTCATCTATCAACACTATATTGTTTGCAAAAAGCATACACCAAGGATTATCATCTTGAATATGTCCCATTAACTCATCCATTACCAATTCAAAAAGATAAGGACTTAAAGATGAGCCTTGATGTAACTCTACAGTTATGGGGAAGATTTTAGTTTGTCCTTCATGAGTTTTTACAGCAGTCCTTGCTCCATCATACATATCCTTACGAAAGTTGATTTTTGGCCAAACCCAGAAAATAAAATAGAATCTATTCATTCTCCTGAAGCATATGAGATGATACAGAGCCATTTATCCCTTGTTCTTAGTGAACGACTTGTGGGCCCCCTTTCTTCCTTGGTTGAGATTAGTAAAATAAAACTTGAGAGAACCATAAACACTCTTTCTAAGGGTTTCACTCTAGATCCTGCACCATGAAACCAGTTGTGGGATCCTGATTCTTTAATCCGAATACCTCCTAAAGGTGGTAGTGATAATGATGGAGGAGGTTTTATGGACAATGGTAAAGGCAAGTCATATCGACTTAGATCCTATGTGATGTACTTGGATGCAGATACTTTTCAGAGATATACTACTATAAGATCAAAGGAAGCTATTTCTTTGATTAACAAGCAGACACAAGCCCTGTTTAGGACACTTGACATCAGGATTGCCAAGGATGGTTTAATTTACTCATCAAATGATGAAGTGATTGCGCTTACCTTCTCTGGATTGACAATGCTCATTTGGGAAGCTGTTGTTTTCGAATCATTCCTATAGGATGCTGAAACCTATGTTGAATCTAGATATCACTTTGCCAAAAGCTAAAGGTGATGTTATGTTTCTTTGTTTATATCCAAAGTTTTCTTAAACATCACCCATGAAAATTCGAATGTTCTACTCCTATGTGAATGGATTGATTTGTTTTTGTTACACTAACCACATTCTCATCCATTTATTTTTAACAGGGACATGTCTAATTTGAACAAACTCAACTTCACCATTTTAGAGGTCTCTGAAAGAAACTACCTCAAGTGGGTCCAAGATGTGCAGCTCCATCTCACTGCAAAGAATTTAGGACCAGTCATTGAAGCTAAGATAGATAATACAGTTCGCAAAGCTAAGAAAGTCACTGCCATGATCTTCATCTGAAGACACATTCATGATGCACTACAAACCAAGTACCTTGCTGAGGAAATCCATGAGCACTATGGATTATTTTGGCTGATCGTTTCAATCATCAAAGGGACATCTTTTTGCCTGAAGCAAGACAAAATGGGCTGCAACTATGCTTCCAGGACTTTAAGTCTGCGAATGAATTCAATTATGAAGTTTGTCAAATCTGATCATTTCAATTTGTGTAATGAGGAGTGAACCGAAGCAACAATATAAGGCTCAGAAGTTCACTAAGTATTCATATTTGGTTCTGTTTTACTTCTTGCTGAAAAGCATAATCAACTGTTGATGAAGAATCATCAGGTTTGACCTACTGGTGCGACCGTTGTGCCTGAAGCACATCATAACGAGAATCGACACTTAAATCGATGTTCTAGGCGTGGTAGGGGTGGCTAAAAGCCACCCAATCAAGGTTAACAGAGCCAAGGCCCATCTAAGGGAGCACATTGAGCCCAAAAGCGTTCTAACCTCGCTCCTAAGGCTTCGAACTTCAAGAATAAGGGCAAAGCACCTGACACCATGGATGTGGACATGTGCTACTGTTGTTGTAACGCCTCGACCCAAAAAATTTATTTCAGAAGATAATTACTATGATAGGCCCAAATTAAACTCTTGTTTATTTTCTACCATTTATCACAATTCGTTTATTTAATTAAGGATAACAATTTATTTAATAATTTCTTAATTTCTCACAAAATCTATAGCTAAATTTGTTTACCAAAAACATAAGGTTAATTTTTAAACTAAACACCCAATCCCTTTTCTTAGAAAATTTTCAACAAAAGATTAATCTCAGTTATTTCAAGGCTGCATCTAACTGCCTTTAGATTGCCTACGTACCCTTGAACGGGATCAAGCCTTTTGTAGTTCACCATTCATTCTTTTATCCATTTCCGAAAATATTGTAGTAATGAAAATATTCAACATTAGTCTTCACAACAAATCACCTCAAATAGGTACCAATTATGGATTTTAAAATATCAAAAATTGCATGAAAAGGCAGTGTCGGCCCACTAGCCACGCGCCGCCGCAAGGGGCGGTTTTCGGCGAATGAAAATCAAATTTTTTGACGAACTTCAAAAATTACCAAATTTTACAGGCAAGTAGATCTCAGTGAGTGGAGCAAGTTTCATACCTGTGACTATGGCCAATTTGGCCGGAAAAAGCTCCAATTCGTCTCAAACCCGTCGAAAACCCTAGAAATTGGTGGCTTCGATTCGTCACCTCCGGTGCTCCGCTGCACCTACTATTGTTTGGGCTTTGTTCCAGGCCTCAAGTGGAGTCTAATGGTGGTGGGAATTGGAAGAGAACGTTTCAGAAATGGTGGATTTCAGCTAATAACCCTCGCACCCACCGGAGGGGGTGATGTGCCTTATATGTCCATGCCCACCTCCATATAGCACAAGACCTTTTGGGAGCTTACTGGCTTCAGATTCCATTGGAACCCCAAAGTTAAGCGAGTTGGGCCAGAGCAATCCCAGGATGGGTGACCCACTAGGAAGTTCTCATGTGAGTTCCCAAAAACAAAACCATGAGGGCGTGGCCGGGGCCCAAAACGGACAATATCGTGCTACGGCGGAGTCGAGACTGGGATGTGTTAAAATGGTATCAGAGCCACTCTACCGTGTGGTGTGAGTGTATCGACGAGGACGTCGGGCCCCCAAGGGGGGGTGGATTGTAACATCCCACATTGACCAACGGAAAGGGGGTGATGTGCCTTATATGTACATGCCCACCTCCATATAGCACGAGGCATTTTGGGAGCTCACTGGCTTCGGATTCCATCGAAACTTCGAAGTTAAGCGAGTTCGAGCGAGAACAATCCTAGGATGGGTGACTCACTGGGAAGTTCTCGTGTGAGTTCCTAGAAACAAAATTGTGAGGGCGTGACTGGGGCCTAAAGTGGACAATATCGTGTTACGGCAGAGTCGAGATTAGGATGTGACAAAATGGTATCAGAGCCACCCTACCGTGGGATGCAAGTGTGCCGATGAGGACATTGGGCCCCTAAACGGAGGTGGATTGTAACATCCCACATCGACCAACGGAGAGTGGGTGATGTGCCTTATATGTACATGCCCACCTCCATATAGCACAAGGCATTTTAGGAGCTCACTGGCTTCGGATTCCAACGAAACTCCGAAGTTAAGCGAGTTCGGGCGAGAGTAATCCCAGGATGGGTGACCCTCAGAAGGGTGACCCACTGAGAATTTCTCGTGTGACATATTTCTCAGGTGTTGTCTAGGCGTAATTCGTTGTAAAGTGGCTGGGAAACCATTGTGGCACAATCTCAGTGCTCCAGAAAATCTGGAGCTTTCTAGAAAAGGTTAAAATTACAAAAATATCCCTGATTTTAAACGTTAATAACTCATTCATTATAATTCCGTTTCACAAATGGTTTGCACCTATGCATTCGTGAGATTGAGCTCTATAAAAAAAATATAAATTGTGACCTCGAAAGGTCTGGATTTTAGATAATTAGTTTCCAAGCTTCAAACTTCGTAACAAGTTTAATTAAAATCTAAATTCAAATAAAGTAGTATAAAATACGTCCTCGTATAATTACGTTAAAACAACTAGGGGCATTTTCATCTTTTTCACTTATCGATAAATTTTACGACGTAAATTATAATAATTTTTAGTAACAAAATTTTAAAATTTCTCAATCAAATATTCATAACCATAAATCGATTTATTTTCTATTTTCTCCACATATACATAATTATGAATATCTAATTCATATATTTAAATTTTCAGGGTATTACATTCGACCCCCATTAAAATAAATCCCCTTCCCGAGATTTCCAACCATCGAATAATGAAAAGGAATTTAGAACTAATCCAACCGTTCCATTTATAGTGAATAAAATCATAACCTCAGTCTACGATTTTATTCAAGCTGAAAATAAATAATTCAACGAAATTAGTTATCATGATTTTCACACATATACTCAGATTTCTGGCCACATTAATTGGCAAAATAAATGTGACAACCCGTCTCTAAAATTTCGTTTTTATTTATTTTAATCTAGGGAACTGACGAAAATGCCGTAGAGGCAAGAACTTTGACTTCCGTTGACCATCGTCTAGAAAAACGTATGACTTATTCTTTTAGCGTATTTGTGTAGTACTCCTTGGTACAAACGCATAGGCGAAAATTGTTCCAGATTATAACGGTATAGTTATGGACGTTTGAAATTGGTTACTTACATTTTAGATTGTAAATTATTTGAACTCCCACCTTATGGGAAAGAAGCCCAATTAGTTTCAAGGAAAGAAAATAAGGACCAATCAGAAATTAGTGAGAGAGGGATCAACCAATCAGGAAGGAAAGAGAAGAACCCTTCCCTTTCAACCCGTGTACAACCTAGTTTCGACCCGGCCAAAGTCCAGCCAATCTTCAACATTTTTCATGCAATTCATCCACTTCCACCACCTGCAACCTACTCAGCTATCCTTCTTCTTCCATCTTCACAAAAAATCAGGGGTTTTTAAGGCTTAAACCATGAGGAACTCCACAGGAGCACCAGAGGTGCTCGATGGCGTTTCCGCCGTTCTGGCGAGTTTCACCACCCACCACCACCCTTAATCAACTCCCCTTAGATCTAAAAACAAGACCCAACCATTTGTAGGGGCGTTGGAACACCGAGGAAGGAGAATCGAAGGTCACCTATTCTAGGGTTTTCGACGAGTTAAGGGGAATTTGAGGTATTTTTTGGCTGAATTGGCCTTGGCCACAGGTATGAAAGTTGTTCCTCTCATTGAGATATTTATCCCTGTAAAATTTGGTAATTTTTAGAAATAGTGGAATTTTTCGACGAGCTGTTGCTACTCGCAGTCGCGTGCGGCGGCTCGTGGGCCGAGGCCCCACCTGACCATCCTAGGCTAATTTTGATGTCTCGATTCTGTATTTGACATCCATTTAGTGACATTATGATGTTTTAGTATAGTTTCGTAGTTGGCCGCCACAGGGCCCTTGTATACATTGATTATCCGACTGTTGGATCGTCACCAAACCTTAATACTTTATAGTACGAAATATTTGAGGACCATAGGAACTGACGGATTGGGAATCCAACGTGCGGATCTTCCCAAGATGGATTTGTAAGCTTATAAAATAAAACGTTGACCGCTACTTGAATTTGCAATTGGCGAAGATCCAACCGTTGGATTGTAATGAAATTTTATTATGGTGTTCTAGAAACATAATGTGGATCTATGGAAGTTATAGATCAGAAATTTGAGGCGGATCTTCTGGATCGAGTTACGTAGGTTTGTAGACCCTACCATCGACCTTTGACTGATGGTTGACTTTTGGTCAATAGGTTTCAAATCATTGTAGAACGTCCTTGGGGATGTGTTTTACGTAACTTACATATTCTATCAATAAGAATTCTGAGTTGTGAATTGATATTTGTTCTAAGCGATGATTGTTCGTGAAGCCTTGATATTTGTGCTAGGGAATTGTAACGCGGACTCCAGGTGAGTGGGTCTTTTCCTTTTTGTAGTATATATATGATTGATAGTTTCCACAAATGATTTTAAATTGATTTATGCATATCATGCCATGACTAAATAATGTTATAAGAAATGTTGCATAGTTGTGAAATGCCCAAAATGATCCTACGGGATGCGCAAGTAAGTTCAGGTAAGGTTATGTTGATTGAAATTGTTGAATCATTATGGCATGTTTTTCATAGAGAATGCTCATAATTGCTACACCCCGATGTTAGTGCTCCCGCTCAGGGCCAGGGCTAGTCTTTCACGTGTATGTTCACCTCCCGCACCGCACGCTCGCCTTGGATCTAAGTAGGTGCTAGTCCTGTCGCACATGTCACATTAGGTGACTCCGACTCATAGGTATCCCGTGCATAGTGGTAATCTTCACATGATCGTAGCAATAGAGCGATTATTATTACACCTAGTCATGTCTTACAAGTCACATTAGGTGATTCTGACTCGTGTGTTAGCATATGACTAATAAGCAATTGGTGCAGTCGTACAGGTCACATTATGTGACTCCGACTGACATGCTAGTATAGATTACTTCACATGATCATATCTATATTGTTGTTGAGTATTTCTGATGTGGCATACTTCTGGCATTATTGTTTATTTACAGTTGTTTTCATACTTGTACATAGTTTGATTTTTTGGAAACTATACAAGTTTTACAACGAGGGGTTATGACGTTTTCAAAAGGTTTTTATTAAAACTTTATTTTTAGGCTCACTCACCATTGTTTTTCGCCCCTCCAGGTTTTAGCAGCTGAACTTTTGTATCTACAATGATTCTTGGCAAGTCTTAGTGTAGACGATTACATTCGATGGTATAATTCTCACCCTATCTTACTGTAATGTACTTATGCTCTGACATCACGTGTGAATTGGGTTCATTCCCGTTTACCGCGCACTCTTGTATTTAGGCACTTTTAGGTTTAAATTTATTGTCATTTCCACATCACTACACTTTATGGCTTTGTCACCTTCCAGGTGTCGATCAGTACAACTTGATTCGAAGTCCTAGTGGGCATTCTGGATTGGGGTGTGTCAATAAATATCACAAATTCTAGCTATACACATTGGCAAATTAAATATTAAACGTCAAGTCGCAATCCTCGTTGGCTAAATAAATACCAAATTATCCAACCATATCTACCATTAGCTAGATAAATGCTAGCATAAGAACCACAATCATGGGTAAAACTACTTACCAACATTGGCTACACATAGCCGTTACTTTGATTCTTTCTCAAAAATTTATGGCCACAATCACTGGCGATACTAGACCTCAGAAAATTTTTGCCATATCCATTTTTTTTTAATTTTATTTATTTATTATTTTTGCAAACAATTATCATATATTCCCATCATATCCATCATTGGCCAAATAAATATCAAAATTTCAAGCCATAATCAGCAATGGCTAAGTAAATATTACAATTTCAAGTCAAACCAACAGAATTGGCAACCTAAATGTTAGAAATTCCAGCGAAAATTATTGGAACTTCTAATCACAATCACTGCATAAAAGTGAGGAATTTAAAACCAACCTGCAATTTCCATTTATATTAAACGAACTCAAATTCTCATTCTATTATTCATGTCCACCAATAATTCAATAAATGAAAAAATCTCCACGGTTTTCCCACCATTCCCATTATAATGAACAATTCATAACTTTGATTTATGATTTCTTCCCCGTTCGATAAATTTCATCTTGTTTTTGTTTTTTTTTGCTTGGTCGCTACACATCACATTGATAACTTATTCTCATAGCCCACACATGGAGCTTTTCTCCCGAAAACACTGGGTCTTTGTGCCCATTCAATTATTTCTCCACATTTCACGGGTCATTTCTCCCAAATCAACATCCACGGGCCATTTTGCCCAATCAAACATTCACTCCCATTCCACGGGCAGATCCTTGCACTGCCTAGTCTGAGACTGAAGTGTGATGCATACTAGATCTTCAGAGCGTAGCTTAGAGCATGCTAGAAAGCACTGATCTAACGAAAGTGACGAGAACACATATACCAGCTGCAAATGTGCCTGTGCCTGCAAAGATAAATGTACCAAATGTATGACGAAATTCCATCTTGGAGGCCTAGGATGCCACTTTGACCGATCCACGTACATTGGCGGCTAGCTAATCCTTTGCTCCTACAGAAACATGGCAGACCTTTTGGTTCAAAGGATTCACAACTCCGGAAGAGGAAACCCATGACATAGGCTGTTGAGCCTACCGTGAATCCAACCATTGCCTACTCATTCTATGCAACGCATGAGGAAATTCTAGATTATGGAAGCGTCCTAGAAGAAACAAATCTCCCTCCTGAGAATCGTGAGATTTCAGTCCACTGTGCTATCTTGGATGATGTTTGATGTAGAAATGAGATGATAATCAACGATGCATTAGCATATGCAGTAGTTACTCAGATTGTTCTGAGCAATGACATTAAACCTCGTTCCATTGATAAATGTCGACATAAAACTGATTGGTCAAACTGGAAAAAAGCAATCCCAAACAAACTTAATTCGCTTGCGAAACGAAAAGTGTTTGGGCCTGTAGCTCCTACTCCTACACATATAAAGCTTGTTGGCTACAAGTGGGTTTTGGTTAAGAAGCGTAATAAGAATAACAGAATTATGTGTTACAAAGCTCATCTTGTTTCGTATGGTTTATCACAAAGCCCTAGGATTGACTATAACAAAACTTATTCACCGGTTATGGATGTGATTACTTTTCGTTACCTTATCAGTTTGGTAGTTTCTAAAAAACTGGATATGCAGCTTATACACGTGGTAATCGCGTATCTCTATGGGGATCTTGACATGGAAATCTATATGAAAGTTCCTGAAAGACTTACATTGACTGGTCCAAATAGTTCTAGCACACGAAATACCCTCTTCATTCGACTGAAGTGTTCACTCTACAGATTGAAGCAAGCCGTGCAGATGTGTTATAACCGTTTGAGTGAGTATTTGATTAGTTAGGAATATGTGAATAACGAACTCTTCCGATTCATGTCCATTAAGAAGTGACATTCAAGTTTTGCGATTGTTGCAGTTTATGTCGATGACATGAATCTCATCAGGACTCTTGAAGAGCTTGAGAAAATTGGGTGCACATGAAGCCGGAATTTTAGTTGAAAGATTTTAGGAAAATTTGATACTGTCTTGGTCTTGAGATTGAGTATTGTTTGAATGGAATCGAACTATACCCAGTAGGTGTTGCGCCATTTTAAAGAGGATAAAGTGAAGTTTTCGAGTACTCATATGGTCGTTCAATCGCTAGATGCAAAACGAGATCCCTTCTGTCTGTAGGAGGACGAAAAAGAGATTTTGGAACCCGAAGTTCCTTATCTAAGTGCAATAGCCGGTCTATTGTACTTAGCTCAATGCACTAGACCCGACATCTCTTTCGCTGTTAATCTTTTGGCAAGGTATAGTAATGCACCGACACGTAGCCACTAAATTGGTGTTAAAGAGAGTTTCCGCTACCTTAAGGGTAAGACGAATTTCAGCTTGTTCTTTCCTTATGAATCCTCGAGAAGTGCCGCATCCTCAAACGGGTTACGTCTTTATTTTTGGAAGAACCGCAATATCTTGGAGGTCAACCAAACAGACCTTAGTTACCATTTCTTCAAACCATGTTGAAATACTCGTCTTGCATGAAGCTATTCGATAATGCATCAGGCTAAGAGCAGTTGTGGGCCATATTCGAAACACTTGTCATCTTCTTCTCGTCGTTGACATCCCTACGACTATCTATGAAGATAACGCAGCATGCAACGAACAGCTCAAGAAGGGTTACGTTAAAGGAGACAACACCAAGCACATTTTTCCAAAGTTCTTATTCTCATATCAACAATAAAAATATTAGAAGATTGAAGTCACACAAATCCGTTCTCAAGACAACCTGGCCGACCTCTTCACCAAATCACTACCGAAGACGACGTTTCAGAAGCTTGTTCAGGGAATAGGTATGTGCAAACTTTCTGAGTTGTAACATTATTAGTTCTCTTTGGAATTATGTCAAACTCAAGGATAGTATTCCAAAGTATATTCACTTGAGCTTAATCTACTCTTTCCTATGATTAAGAGCAGTTTTCCCATTGGGTTTTTGCTACCTAACGAGGTTTTGACGAGGCACCCATCTTGGGTTGGTCATATCCCTGATGTACGTCTCATACATGTTTCATTTGACTTTGCACTTTCTCACGTACTTTTCCCTAGACTATGGGCTTTTGTCCCACCTCGGGTTTTACCATAGCCATTGAGTTTTTGTGAGACTTAGTTCCATATGCAAGTTCCTTTGTTTGAGATTACCGTCTTCCCAGAATTAGTGCCGACAAGTCGACTTCCACAACTCTACCTGGTGACGAATCTACTTGAGTATTTATAGATATTATATTAAAGTGTGATTTTGTAAATCCTAGATAAATTTTATTACTATTTATTCTCTCCCTATTAGGACTGTATTTCCTTGGAGGACAAGGATTCTTCTTCTCCCTTATTTACTCTAAATAAAGGCACTGCGTAGAGCGAAACACACCTCAGAATTACATCTCCATTATCTCTCTACCGTACCCCTCTCTCCTTGTCAAATAAAATAAGCCACAACAATTAGCAATTTTAGGGCCTCTAATTCACTGTTGCATGGGGACCCATAAATCTCAGGGCCAACCCTATTTATAATGTTTGATACAATGTTATTATCTTTACATGCCATTTTGGTTATCCACTAAATTTTCCAACGGAAATTTTAACGGGACAACGGTCATTCACTTCCTCGGAGACTGTTGTAAATATTATTAATTGTATGATTGTACATAAAGTTCTAAAATACGCTAGGCGCTAGTAGGCGGTAGACTGAAGCCTAGTGCCTAGGTGCCTAGAAGGACTAGGCAAATTTGTATTTTTAAAATAAATTTATTATATAATATATAAATAAGTGCATGTTTACACTAAAAATATCATACTTCTTGAAAAAATAAAATACAGAACATACAAAAATTAATATTTATTATAAAATATAAGTATTATATAAAACTTTAGAGCTTTTTTAAGATCAGGAATTACTATTGGTCCTTAATTATTTTAAAAAATTGAAGTTGGGCCTGCTATACATCAAAAAAAAAAAAAAAAGTCCACAAACTTTTAATTAAAGAAAATCCCACTAACCCTGTCATGCATTACCCGCTCCCACCCCACCCTTCTCTCTCAATATCATCTGCCGTTTCTCTCCTTCATTCCTCACTGCAACAGCTCTATGATCTATCCCTCCTCTCTCTCTTTCTCTCTCTCTCTCTCTCTCTCTCTCTCTCTCTCTCATCGTCAAATTTCATTGGGAAATTTGAGGTATGTGGGTGAGACCGGAGGTGGAAGGCGATGAGAACGGTAAATGCGAGTTCGCCTAGCACCACTTTTTAGACATTGTCTAGGCCGTCTAGGAGCGCCAAGGCGGGCGCCTAACGCCTTCCCGCTTTTGTCCATCAATTGGCACCTAATCGGAACGGTACCGCACCAACCAACGCCTACACCGTTTTTAGAACACTTATTATACACTTGGGTCAATATTTAATATTATTAGTTAAATTCATTAATGATGTAAATAGAAAGATTTGACAGAAGTCTTCATATAATCATTATCTACATAAAGTAGTCTAATGAAAAACAAAAGTATACCCTGACTTCCCACATTCAAACTTTTTTGTAAGATAAGTATTGTAACAAGCATATGGCGCTTTATAGTAATAGCAAAAAATAAACATATGTATACATTATGAAGGAGTCAATATAGGATCATAGGTTGCTCAGGAATAGTTTCATAACCCTAATGTACATATTTGTATATTTTTATATGACAGCTATATATGAATTGAAAGGAGTTAAAAACACTGAATTACAACCTACTGCTTCTTTTGTGCAACTCCATTTATAGTTGTTTGTAAATTTTCTTATGTCTTTCCTTTGTCTTTCTTCTCCTACTTCTTGTGTGCAACCACATGGTAGACAACATGTGTTCAGGAAATGCCTCACTAGATGGGCCTATAAAATGTAGCATAACTTGGCAAGTACCCATCAAAGCTTAATGAAAGGATTCAATGAAGTTTTTTTTGTTGTTAAAATTATGACTCCATTGTTAAAATTATGGCTCCTCTACCGTTTATATATTCTGATAGAGTTCAATTAACCTCAATTCTTCTTTTTTTAACAATTAACTATTTAACTAATAAATGTTATTGCGCAACTTAGAAGTTTAATTTTAGGGGCATTTAGACTTAAGGACTTGAAGAAGATTATTTTTTCATTATAACCAGGATGCTTTTATAAATCTATCCCTAACTTTAAAACTCATTATCAATCATATTAAATACCCTTGCCCACTTTTATTATTTTCAAATTTTTTTCCTAAAACACCTAATTTAATCATCAATAATGCCTTAGAAATAGAAATTTTTATTTCTACATATCAAATTTAGTAATTTAAAATGAAAGACTTTTTAAATCATTTTGCTAATGAGAGTTAAACTATATAAAAATTTATATAGACAATCACAAAACGAAACAAATAGATTAATATGCAGACACAATAAACAATATACATTATAAAGGTACATGAATATATACATAGGTGCATATATATAAGTACATGTATACATAGGTTCATATGTATAGGTACATAAATGTACATATAGGTGCATATACATAGGTAACATATATACATAGGTTCATATGTATAGATACACAAATGTATATATGTCACATCCCGGCCCGGGGCGAATCACTTCCCGGGCCCGCTCCACACTGTAGCATGATATTGTCTGCTTTGGGCTTACCATTCCCTCACAGTTTTGTTTTTGGGAACTCATGAGCAACTTCCCAGTGGGTCACTCATCATGGGATTGCTCTAGCCCCTTTCTCGCTTAACTTCGGAGTTCCTACGAAACCCGAAGCCAGTGAGCTCCCTAAAGGCCTCGTGCTAGATAGAGATGAGAATATACATATAAGGATCACTCCCCTGGGCGATGTGGCCGGGGTGGATCACTTCCCAGGCCCACTCCACCACTGTAGCATTATATTGTCCGCTTTGGGCCCTGACCACGCCCTCACAGTTTTGTTTCTAAGAACTCACATGAGAACTTCCCGATGGGTCACCCATCCTGTGATTGCTCTCACGCGCTACTCGCTTAACTTCGGAGTTCCCATGTAACCCGAAGCCAGTGAGCTCCCAAAAGGCCTCGTGCTAGGTAGAGATGTGAATATACATATAAGGATCACTCTCCTGGACGATGTGGGATCTTACAATATATAGGTGCATATATATCGATATATAAATATATATTTATGCACATATACACATGTACACAAATTATGTATACATATATATACGTGCAAATAAACATATATGTACTGTTACCACTTAAGCTATTTTTGTACCCGAATACAAATTAAGTAAAAATATTCTATTTGTAATAGTAAAAATAAAACAAAATAAAAATTATTAATTATTAGCTAGATTATAGGTTATATATAAAGTCAAATGACCAAAATCAGTATTTAATATTACACCCAATTTTAATAAAAAATAGATCTTATTTAAGGATTATAATCTAGTTTCCTATTAATTTTATACGTGAAAAAGGAGAAAGAAATTATCATGCAGAACTACGACAACATGACATATACGAGCCGTCGTAAGTGAGAGATTTTTCAATGTGACCGATACACGGGATGGTACACCATGTGTCGCTATACAAATGGTGGGATATGTATGCTAAAAAGTTAATAACTTAAAAAATAAAATTTCCTACCATTTATGTGAAAACACATGATGTACCACTCGTATTCCGATCATAATGAAAAATTTCTTGTCCTCAGACGCGGTTTACACCTTTCAACCTCATAAAGCCAAAAGATGCACAATTGTAATGTTACAAAACGCCCTTTAAGTGGCTTGCTTGTGAAGCATTCTCCCTTTCGTCCCCTCAGTGTCAATTTGCTTTTTAGACACCTGGAACGTGGATTAGAAATTAAAAAAAAAAAAACAAGAAGACACCTGGAACGTAACTTCATTTACCAAAATTATTCTAGTACCCGAAAGTTCTAACCCTCCTCCTGTTTATAAAAACAGAAAAATGACCAACATAAAACAGGTATACTCTATATAACGTCTTTTAGGTAATAATATATTATTAGATACATAACTTTTCTTTACATGATACTATAATATTAAATCAAGACGCCAAAAACAAATAGATTTATTTCATATAAATTGCTCTCGTTTCTTGTGAGCTAATTTTCATCTGCTCTGCTTGTCTTTTATTTTTATCGTATACATATAAAATTCCTCGCTTTATATTCAGTGGCCATAGAGACATAGAATAAATAATACGACCCGAGAAAGTAGACTAGTGTTATAATATGTGTGGTACACATGCAGGGTTCTAATTGCAATTAAAGGATTGAGTCATCTTATAAAGATGCTGATTTCCATAATCTTATAGCATATATACCTACTTCTCATAACTAGACAAATGATGCCCCTTTCAAAAAATAAAAAATAAAAAATAAAAAGAACTAGACACATGCCACTTTTCCAACGTCATATTATCGACTTCATGAAGGAAAACATTTGGTAAAGTTAAAAAGGAGCTTATTCTTCATTTTGTAAAATACATGTCTACTTGTTGACTTATTATAATTAACGTATTATTGCACAAGTATCATAATAAAAATCGTTTAATACGAAATTTGTTTGGGCTGAACAAATAACTAATTTATGATGAGAACGCTACAGATTAATCATAGAAAAATCTAGCTCAAAACGTCGTCCTTTGAGTATGGTCGTCTTGACAGCCAAAAAAAGAAAAAAAAAGAAAAATAGAAGCATTTGAGGCACGGTTCGCTTTACGGTATTTTAACATACATATACGTGTAAGTTTGTTCTCTTGTTATGGACCTGCTGGTTTGGTTAGAATAACAACCTGACCATATCTGAATTGCATGGTAGGATCATTATCATTAAAATTATAAATGAACCACCGCATGGAACTAGTATTTTAATTTTTTTTGTCATAAATTGTAAATTAAAACCACAAGAATCCATATCATATTTGTTATTTATAGTTGTCAGGAATCAGTATCCTTTATTCCTTTGCATGAATATTGGATTGGTGGTCATTAAATTTTGTCCAATCACCTGCTGTATACATTAATCATCATTATATAATTTATATACTAATTGTAACAAGCCACCCACCTTTATGTTATTTTCAAATTTTAATGTGTTAAAATCCCTTCTAAAAGTTAAAATCCAGTTTGGAAAAACAAGTTGTTTTCGGTTCTTATTTGTAGTCAGATGACGTTTTACTGTAATGATGGAAAACAATAATGTCTATACACCATGGTGTGAGTGCAATTCACCGACCCTCTTTTCCTAACAACTAACAATTTAACTTGTTGATGCATTATTTGTCAAAAAAAAAAGTTTAAAAGTTTAATATTTTTTAAGAAATATTCAGCAAAAAAGAAAATGATGGGTGGAGAAATAATTGATTAACACATTCAATGGCTAATCAGCAGCCGACGACCATATACTCTATCCTTCTCTCTCTCTCTCTCTCGTAACCTTTGCATTGAATTCCCCTTGGCCTCTTTTAGCTGCTCTGTGTGTGTGTGTGTGTGTGTGTGTATATAAACGGACTTGGAAGAGAAATCGAAAGAGGTGGGATCGGATGAGAGAGAGAGAGAGAGAGAGAGAGAGAGAGAGAAATTAAATTTGAATCGCTAAAGAAAAAAATATTGAAAGCAAATGGAGGGATTACAACCCTGTAGATATTGGTTTAATGGAGTTTCTCTCTTTTCCCAGCCTTTGAGGTTAATACTATTGATCCTTGTGTGTGTTGGAAACGTGGACGCAGCTTTCTACAACCTGACCACCATCCCCTTCGACCAAAGCTATACCCCTCTCTTCGGCGATGGCAACCTTGTCCGGTCACCCGACGGAAAAGGTGTACGTCTCCTCCTCGATCGCTTCACAGGTTCGTAATTAATTTGTAATTCTCTAATTGTCTTTTGAAATACTCTTTTTTATTCATACTAATTAACTCGGTTATTTTTAATAAAAATAAAAATTAATCAAGGTTCTGGCTTCATCTCCTCCAATCTTTACAACCATGGTTTCTTCAGCGCTAACATTAAGTTGCCGTCCGATTACACTGCCGGTATCTGTGTTGCCTTTTACGTAAGTTTCTTGTTATTTCTACGTACCACAATTGTATATATATGGTAAATTAATTTGAAACAACCCTTTTTTTCTTACGTAGAAATGATCCGTTTTTGGTCTGAGCCGTTTTTGGTCTGAGGAATTGAACGGAAATTCCTTGATATTTTCTAAATAACTAGGGGAGGTAATTCTAATTTGCTTCTAAATCTGTCTGGTGGCGATGACCAAATTGAACAAACAGACATCAAACGCGGACGTATTCGAGAAGAACCACGATGAGTTGGACATAGAATTCTTAGGGAACACAGAAAGGAAGCCATGGAGATTCCAAACCAACCTCTACGGAAATGGCAGCACCAACCGCGGCCGCGAAGAGCGTTACCGCCTCTGGTTCGACCCTACGAAAGACTTCCACCGCTACAGCATCCTTTGGACACCCGAAAACACCATGTAAGTCCGATCCATCCTTTCTTCCATTCTCATCTAATCAGCAATGGCGTAGCCACCCACAAGGCTAAGGTGGTCTGTAGCCCAAAGAGGTTTTCTGTAAGGGTAATGCTATCCACGCATTCATTTTTACTTCTTACACACCTCTTTCAATTGTTGATTGTTCGGATCAAATGAATTGAAGACGATCACTGGCAAAATATTAACAAGGATGTGTTGGAAGTAAAAATGAGTTTGTGAATAGATCTATTCTTTTGTAAACTCATGCTTATAACCTACTCAATTTCAATACAGATTATTTTTTAATGTATATTTAGTAGAGGAGAGGTAGTAAATGATACATTTTATGCTAAAAATTATAAATTAGTTCTATCTCCAGTCCACTTTTATTCTATTCTTTAAAGAAAAAAGACCATTTACCCTATATAATTTAGCCTTTGTGCTTCTTACTCAAGAAAAGAAACATAAGTTCTTTAAATCCACAATTAAATCCCTATCTCCGCAATTCTTGACTTTCCATTGCAATTTTCCAATGAATGTCACATTTGGTACATTCTTAATCTCTTTATTTACTTATTCTTGATTTAATTAGTAGGTTAATTAATTATTTATATGGTCTTTGAATTTATCGGTTAGGGTTATGATTTTGAGAATAGTTTATATTATATTGTTGTTCTTTTATATTGATAATTTTATATAAGCAAAAAAATAAACATACGATTTTATGATACTATTTTTAGCTGGCCCGCCCAAGAAAAAAATCATGGCTCCGCCCTTGCTAATTAGTTAATTTCACTTCCTCTTAAGCTATTTATGGCTTTGTTTTTATTGTCATTCCTCTCTTTTTACACTTTTTCTTTCTTATACACGTTGATGTTTATTTCTGTTCATTTATTTTTATTTCTTATTGATTTAAATTAAGGGAATTTTAACGAAAAACTTCTGGTATTGTTCATTTTAACGAAAAACCACATTTTTACACTAAAAGGTCAATCCTAGTACTATTTACTTTACCCTATATTTTGTCATTTTTGTTAAAACTCAAAGCCTTCAAGCCATTTTTATTAGTTTTCCTTTAAATTAATGATTAAAAATAGATAATGATGCGTAAAGGGAGAAAAAAAGAAAGTTTAGGAAATTACTTCCTGATTTCTTTAATTGATTCCTTTTGTTTTGGGAAAGTTTTAGTATTTATATATGGATCATGCTGATTCTTGTTGTTAAACAGAGATTTTTCAGTGTAATTGAAACATAGAGTGGTACACCACATATCACTATATCAATGGTGAAATATATGTTTTAAAAAGTTAATAACTTAGAAAATACAATTTTCTACTACTTATATAAAAATACGTGATATACAATCTATATTCCCGTCATAATGAAAATTTTCTCGTTGTTAACGCGGATACGCAACCACCATGCTTTGTGGACTTTGTTTTATGCTTTATTTGACCTCACGGGAGGCCCCACGCACTATGGGATTGCGTCTGGGTTGCTTCTACTTACAAGTCTATTAAATTTAGTGCCTCTTTTTGACCCCAAAACATTGAGGAATACTACACTTCTCATAGTGTCATTTGTACTATTTTTCTAATAGAAATAGATATCATTAACATATGTGAGTCTTATCTTATTAGAGGAATAATGCAAATGATGATACAATTAGATGGTAAGTGTATCATTCCTCAATGTTTTGAGGTCGAAAAGAGCGACTAAATTTAATCGGTTAGTAGAGTCCGCCAATGCATGTAGGTCTCATCTCTATTAGAGAGATGATACAACTAGATGCTAAGAGTAGCATTTTTGTAAAACATTTCTAATGGCATTATATCTCCTTTTATGACAAAGTACATGTTATGTTTATACCAGATCAACCTATTAATTGAATCAATTAAATGATAGATAATGTATAATTATTGCTAAATGTCTGGACTAAAATATGATAGCACAATATGTCACATATTTATTGGTTAAAAAACATGTCATATATGTTTAAAGCATCCTTCTCTTATGTGTGACACACACAATACTTTCTGCTATTTATGCTACTGACTTGGTGAGGAATAAATGGGAACTGAATTATGTTATTCGACAAAGTCATCGTATAACGTTAATGTGAGATGTTGATGTATTCATGTTTGAAACCGGTTGTAGCAATATTCAACTATTTATAAAAGAGAAATTACCAAATACCTTCTTTCTCTTTCTAAACTCTTGTTTAATCTTGTCATATGTTTTAATTTGATTTATTTAATTCGATGACTAAAATTAAAAAGAATATGTGAATGTAACGTTCAGATTCTACGTGGATGAAGTCCCAATTAGAGAGGTAGTGCGAAATGAAGAAATGGGCGCTGACTACCCCTCCAAGCCAATGTCATTGTATACGACCATATGGGATGCAAGCAGTTGGGCCACCTCCGGCGGGCAATACAAGGTGAATTACAAATATGCTCCTTTCGTAGCAGAATTCAAAGACCTAGTCCTAGTGGGCTGCCCCGCCGACCCAATCCAGCAAATCCCTGCCGCTGAAGCGTGCGCGGAACATTACAACCACCTCGCCACCCAAGACTACTCCGTCATCACGCGTCAGCGGCAAGCCGCCATGCGCAGGTTTCGGCAGCGTTACATGTACTACTCATATTGCTACGATTCGTTGCGTTACCCAGTGCCACCACCCGAGTGCGTCACCGTTTCTGCCGAGAAGGCACGCTTCAAGGACACTGGCAGGTTGAAGTTTGGTGGCAGCCACAAACGACAGTCCAAGCGGAGGTCCCGCAACCGGAACCGAGCCGTCCCTAACTCCGACAACGCTGCAGAGGTGTGATGATGGTGCATGGATCACGTACAGTTGAAACTTTTCAGACACTATATACGATCGATTGATCAATTCATACATCTCATACGTGTAAATTCAACCCTAGCTTATACTAGTGTACCATACTCCATACGTCTGTGCATCACACTTTTGTTCTCTCTCCAATGTCAGTTCAACACTTGAATCTTTAGTGTTTCAATATGTATATTGTGTGTGTGTGCACGCGCATTTTTTTTTTTTTATCTTTTGCCTCGTTGAAATCTTGTCTTGAATTTAAATCTCATTTAAGAAAAACAAGTGCTGTATTAATTTGTATATACAATTTGCCTCGTTGAAATCTTGTCTCGAATTTAAATCTCATTTAAGAAAAACAAGTGCTCTACAAATTTGCATATACAACGTACGGACGTTCCAGTGTGCAACTTGATTAGCACATTCTCATGTACACGAAATCATGAATTAGTAAAGGGTAATACTAGGAAGGTTAAATTTGTAGAAAAATTGTGTAAACTAAATAACATGGATGTTAAAGATTGAATTATTACTTAAATGTTACATTACCCCTAGTAAAATGAGCTATTGGATGCTTATTTCAATTCACAAGACAAAGAACTGAAAATAAGAAATTCAAATATTTTTAATATTTCTACAAAAGAACAACTTATAAAAGTAATCATTAAAAAAAAGATTAACTAAAAGAATAGGGCATGAGTCCGAATTATAAACATCAATGGATGTGATTTCAGATGCAAATAATACTCATTGATAACAATGAGAAACATAGGTGAGGGTTGGAAAAACCGAAAACCGAAAAAAACCGAACCGAATATTGAACCAAAACCGAAAAAAAAACCGAACCAAACTGAAAGTTATTGGTTCGATTTCGGTAATTCAAAAACCGAACCGAACCAAATTAAATATAATTTTACATATTTATTTATTTAATATTTGAATGTTTATATTCCAAGCCCAATTTAAGTTTAGACCCAAGTTTTAAGCTTTTATTTTAGGCCAACCATTAACTCATAGTCCAAGTCCTTTATCTTCTCCCCACCCAACCTCTTCTTTCTTCCATTTTTCCCTCCCCATCCGACCCTCTGCTTTCTTCCTTTTTTTTCTCCCCACCCGACCCTCTGCTTTCTTCCTTTTTTTTCTCCCCACCCGACCCTCCTTGCATCTTCTTTCTCTTTGTTTCTTCTAGCATATTCTTTCTCTTTCCCTTATTTTCTTCCTTTACTTTCTTTGAAATGGAAAAATTGTATACAAAGTTGTAGAGCACAAACCAATTTTCAAATTTAAAAAAAAAAAAAGAAAAAGAAAGAAGAAGAAGGTTTTATAAAAAAAACCGAACCAAACCGAAACCGAGCCAGAAAAAACCAAACCAAAATTAAACTGAACCGAATAAAAACCGAAAAAAATTTGAATTGAACCGAATCGAACCAAATTTCGGTTTGGTTTTGGTTTTGGCAAAAAACCAAACCAATTGAAACCGAACCCACCCCTAGAGAAACATCACCTGCCCAATTAAAACATTTAACAACGGGAGGAATGATGTTTAAACGGAATGACGTTTCATGAATTTTTGTGGTCACCTCGCTATTTTCCATCCATCATTCCAAAAACCAAATTTACACAAGAAACATCACCAAAACCATGCAATCAAATGCAAGATAAACAAAAGAAACATCAACATATATACGACGGAAAAGGATCCTCTCCGAATTCCTTCCACCAAATCCATTCAATCCACCAATCCGGGATCTTAAAATTTGATCCAACGGCTAATTTTATTATAACTTTAAAGGGGCCCCCTATTTTTAGCCGTTAGATCAAATTTCCAAGGCTTAAATTGGTGGATTGGGTGGATTTGGTGGAAGGGATCTGGAGAGGATCCCTATCCATATATGACTACTTGTGTAAAAGGGGTTGTGACATGTGGCCGTCAAAGATGGAGACACTGTTAAAAAGATAGAGACTGTTTTTGAAATGGTGGGCTTGGAGGTAATCAAACCGAACAATTTTATCAATTTTCTTAATCGTGGCAATCCTTTATCTTTAAATGCGTTTGGAGTTCCTTTTACTTGGACTAATTGTCATACAGATCATACAGTTGTTTTTTAGAGATTGGATAGGGTGGTGGCTAACCCTTTATGGTTAAATATATTCCCAGAATATCATTGGCATAACTATCCTATTTTTGGTTCTGATCATAATCCTATTTTATTATCTCTAAATTCTAGTGTGGAGAATAATAACTATGTCTCATTTAAATTTGAGGCTATGTGGCTTAATCATCCTTAGTTTAAAACGTTTGTGCAAAATTCTTGGCATTGTGACCCTAATATTAATCGATAAATTCAGAATGTGTGTAGTAAGTTTAAATTTCTAGTTTATAAATGGAATAAGGATACTTTTGGCAATTTAAAGGAGAAAAATAAAGAATTGTTAAATGAAATTGATGAGCTTCAAAAGCAAATTATGAGTAACAACTCTGTTGATTTGATGAAAGAAAAATCTCTTCGAGATGAATTGAATCATGTGTTAATTTATGTGGGCTCAGAGAGCTAAAGCTAATTGGTTGCAATTTAGGGATAAGAAGACTAAATTCTTCAAGTTGTGGCTACTATTCATAAGAAAATGAACAAATTTAAAAAAATCAAACATGAGAATGGGTTTTGGTGGTCCGTTGGTTAGGGCCTTGACAGGTTTTTGTGCACAATTTAAAAAAGCGGTTTTCTTGTGATAGACCTCCATTGGGTGCTAACCTAAGTAATTTAGCAGATATCATTCAACCTTGTATTTCTAATCATCATAATGAAAGTTTGTTATCCATTCTTACAAATGAGGAAATTTGGGATTGTTATTCATTCTTACAAATGAGGAAATTTGGGATGCTATGAGTAGTAGTGGAGCTCTTAAAGCTCCGGATCCTGATGGTTTTAGTATGGCCTTTTTTCATGGTTGCTGAGACCAAATTAGGGACTCTGTTTCCTGTTTGGTCAAAGATTTTTTTTTCTTTTCAGAATGGATCCAATTTAATGCTCATAAATCATATTAGCATCGCTTTAGTTCCTAAAATAGATAATTCGAAAACTGTTGATGACTATAGGCCTATTAGTTTGTGTAATGTTAGTTATAAAATTATCACAAAGATCATCATTAAGCGACTAAAACCTCTGTTAGATCTTTGCATCTCTCCAAATCAAGGTGCTTTTGCTCTGGGAAGAGCCATTCAGAATAATATTCTTATTGCTCATGAAATGTTTGAAGGTTTCAATAGGATGAAAGAAACAACTAGAGCTATGGGTATCAAACTAGATATGGAAAAGACATGATTTCTTAAACTGGGATTACATTCGGTATGTTCTTCTTAGATTTGGTTTTGATAGTCGTTGGGTTGAGTTGGTTATGGAATGTATTACTTCTCCTTCCTTCTCTATGCTTATAAATGGGCGACCTCATTGTTATTTTTATCCGAAGCGGGGAATTAGACAAGGGGGCCCGTGTCCTCTTATATTTTTACCATTTGTATGGAACCTTTAATTAGACACATCAATACCCAAACAAATAATCCGAAGCCACATATTGTATTTTATCCTCACCTAGAGGATTTAAAATCTCAAATCTAGTGTTTGTTGATGACTGTCTCCTGTTTACTAGGGCCACACCAAGGGGTGCGAGGAATATTCTTCAAATCCTTAATATGTTTTCTAAAATGGCAGGTGAACAAATAATTTTCATAAGTCCTCCTTGTATTTTTCCGAGAATACTACCTCTTCCAATTAGAATTGATATTGTTAATATATTGCAAACTCAAGATAAAACTACTATTGGTAAGTATCTAGATATCCGCAATATTGTTTTCTGGAAAGACCAAGTTAATGAAAATGAGTTACTTAAGAGGGTCAAGCAAAAATTAGTTGGTTGGAAAGCAAGCACTCTTTCGAGAGCTGGGAGGCTTGTTTTAATTAACTCTAATTTGTATGCCCAATCATGTTATGTCATGCTTTAAGTTTCCTGACACAATTGTCAATAAGCTCAATAAAGAATGTAGCAATTTTTTCTAGGTAAGGACAAAAAAAAATTTCTAGTGGCTTGGGATTCGGTTTTGCTCCTAAGAAAGTGGACAATCTGGAAGTTAGAAGACTAGATCATTTTAATAACGCTTGTCTCGCTAAATTAGGTTGGAAGGTGAGTAAAAAGTAAGTATCATAGAAAGGAAAATTTTTTGGATAATAACATTAGACAAAATCATTCTTTTGCTGGGAAAGGTATCTTGAAAAGTAGGGATGTTATTCTTAAAGGTATGAGATGGAGAGTGGGTAATGGTAAGGACATTTTATTTTGGTCCCACAATTGGGTTTTCCTTACTCGTTGTTCCATCTCTTACCCAATATTGAAAATCAAAATATTAATTAGGACTTGAAATTTAGTGACTTTATTGATAATTTTTGTTAGAATAGGAGAAAACTATCGCAAGTGGTTAGTAATATTGAAATTGTGAAGAAAATTTTCCGATGCGAAATGAAATTCATAGGATATATATATGAATAATTCAAAGGAAAAATAGAAATTTTTGATAGGATCTGTTTCGATGTATTATATAATTCCCTTGCAAGATTCCAAAGATGTGCTACTTTGGGGTCCAAATACAAATGGTAAGTTCTCTGTTAAATCGGTTACTTGGATTCAAAAAGGGACATTGACTCAATCTACAAAGCATAATTTAATTAATAAGATGTGGAAACTTAATCTTCCTCCTAAAATTAAGATGCTTGCGTGGTTGTTCATTCGTGATAGACTTCAGACTAGGAAAAGATTAAACCAAATTGCGAATAATAGTGATAAGGTGTGTCTTTTTTCTTCCACATGCATTTATTCTTTAATTGTGGTGTCACTAAATCGATTCGGGACCTTTGTTCAATTAAGTTGGGCAATTTCACTAATGTTAACTTCCACTCAGTAGTAGACTGGCTAAATTCTTTAAAGCATGTTGATAAGGAAGTTCTTAGTGGTTTAAGCTAGTGTTTGCTCATTTGTTGGCAAATTTGGAATGACCGTAATAATATGGTGTTCAGAAATGTTATGCCCATCCCGGCGGGATCTAAGTTATTGGCTATATCTGTGGGTGAGCGATATCTTAAAGCCAATTGTAAAGGTTGGAGAAAGGAATACTGATGATACTTCTATGATTATTAAAGGGCATCCTCCGGATCAGAGTTATGTTAAGCTAAATTTGGCGGTTTTGTGACATCCCGTCCCGAAACTTAATGTATTTTATTCCCAATAGCAACGAATTTTCTAAATTACCTCTGAGATGCCACATAAGCCTTCCACGTGGACCTCAATTTTCCTTTCACTTTCCCATTCTTATTCTATTATTTTTTAACAATACTTATTTTTACGAACATATGGCCGCAGACGGAATTCAATTTGAAGTTGCAACGACCAAGATATATTCAAAATAGTGTAAATTCACCTTAGATAAGTTCAAACTTTAAAGACCAACCTCGTGCAGTGTGCACCACTACCTTGGTCTGGCATGGGAAATTTGAAAACAGCTTTAAACAGGCTTTGTGTAGACTATGCATGTGCAAGTGGAAATAAAAAATTATTTTGGATGGGTTTTAAAGAGGGAATTTTAACGAAAAGCTCACGATACTATTTACTTTAACGAAAAACCACATTTTTATACTAAAAAGTCAATTCTAGTACTATTCACTTTACCCTTTATTTTGTTCTTATCGTTAAAACTCAAAGTTTTCAAGTCCTTTTCATTAGTTTTCCATTTTACAAACCCCCTTATTTTGTTCCATCAATTCTCTCACATCACTCACTCTTTCTTTTCCATTTTAGCTGGTCACACATTCTCTCTCTCTCTCTTCCTTTTCCATCTCTTTCTTCCTTTTCCCTCCCACTCTCTCTTTCTTTTTCTAGCCTGTTCCTCTTCTCTCTTTTTCTCTTTTCTTTCTTTCTCTCTCTCTCTCTCTCTCTCTCTCTCTCTCTCTCTTTATCTTCTCCCTCTCGGACACACACACACCAACCATCGACCAACACCTCCAAATTCTCCCAAAATTTATCTGGAACCCTTTGCAACTCCTTGGTGGTGCCATACTCGAATGAAAACAAGGTTCCGTTTTGGCGTTGGACGAACTCCAACGAATGGAAACTTATCCGACCAAGGTAAGCTCAAGATTTCCACCCTCAAGCTCTCCCTTGAGTTTTTTTGTGTAGTTTACTAGCATGCATGCAAGTTTCTACGTGTTTCGAAGTATGGTTCCTAACCCACCATATTTTTCGGCGAGTTGTAGGTTTTTCCAAGCTAAACCCAACAAAACCTTGTTGTTGTGGTTAAGTTTGAAGGTGTAGGACGACTTCCCACTACCAATGCGTTTGAGCTTGCATGCCCAAACCCACTTCGAAATTGACGAAAACGGAGAACTGCAACTCGAGCTGCCACTTTCAAGCCACTTTCAGATGATCTCCGACCAACTTTTGGCCTTGAAAAGTAATCTTAGTCCTCTCATCCTAAGCTTCATTTTGATATATTATGGCTGAATTTTGGTTGTGAAATGGCTTTGAACGGAGGGTTTGAACCCTCCCCAGATTTTCCAACGAAAATCTGCAGCAAAGAGAGAAAAAAAAAGGCCTAAACCTGAACCAGCCCAAGCCCATACCTAGATCCGTGGGCCAAATTTGACCCAAATCTGCAAAATCGGCCCAGATCATTTTTCAAAAAAAAAAAAGGCCTGAGCCCAAACCTTTGGGCCTTTGTTCCAGCCCAAACCATTTCTAAAATTTGAGGGAATATTCCCCCTAGAATATTCTGTTAACTCCCAGTTAACTTTAACAGAATATATCTTCTGAGAAGAGAATATTCCGTTAAAGTTAACTGTTGACGGTTAGTTGATCAAAGTTGACATTTTGAAAAATTGCCCGGGACCCTTCTTAAGGTATTTCGACGCGCTAATTCCATTTTCACACTTTGTTTTTCCAAATTCAATACCAATTGTCTTCAAATTCCATTTTGAGCAAACTAAGGGGAAATTAGGTGTTTTGCATCAATTATTATTTGTTTAATTAGTATAGTAATTTCCCATATAGGAGATGACCACCCAAAGGAGTACCGCAGGCATAATAGGTAAGGTGATTATGACCTTGCAACATATCAATGAGCGGGTCTTTTGGTTTTAAATGAATATATATATGTGATTTTTTTCACATAACCGTTTCCTTACATAATTGATGTAACATGCCATGGTTATCTTCTTATTAGATTTTCTACACTTTATATTTTTATTAACTATGAGTATAAAATGTGGCATGACATCTTTATTCATTATATATACTCATTGTCACATGTGTGCACGTTGTTTATTTGTTAGTTGTAATGTCCTAAGCCAAGGACTAGCTTCATGTGTATGCTCACATGCACCGTTTACGTTCACTTTGGATCTAGAGTTAGGTGTCAGCCAATCCCTAGGTTTGTTGCTTGGACTCGTATGTGATGCGCGTAACACCAACTTCAAGTGATGTACTACTAGAACATAAATAATGAGCAGTGATTTTTCATAACTGTGATTTTACAACAACTATTTAAGTTTTCATGATGAGATATTTCGTAGTAGCACCCTATATTAATTGAAACTCATTTGTGCTGCAGGATTCCCTACTACCTATTATTATATTATTACTTAGGGAAATCATAAACTTGTTTTACAACAAAAGGTTACACGTTTTCAAAAAGGTTTAAGAAAACTTTATTTTATAGGCCCACTCACCCTTATTTTTCACCCTTCTAGGACATAGAGATTGAAGTCGTGGGAGTAAGAGGTTTTAGTGGAAATAGCTGATTGTCCTTCGGTCAAAGTAGGTTGCTTATGTATTAAATAATCATCATTTACGGATGAGTCTGCACTATGCTCTGAACTTCAAGTATTGTAATAAGGGTAACCATCCAATCACGTTGTGCACTTTGGTTTATTTATTTAAAGTTTAAGTTTATCCTTACTTTTACACATCAACCTTACTTTATGGCCTCGTAACCCTCCGGGTGTCGGCCAACACATCACGATTTAGATGAACACGTGAACATTCCGGGTTACGATGTGTCAGTTCGATGGCTGGGAACAAGGCGACGACGAGGTTGCCTTAAGGAGTCATAATGGGTAGCTTATTGGAGGTGGAGCTTTAACTCTTGATGGTGCCACTAATTCAGAAGTGAAGCCTAGGGCTCTTAGAGAATGCCTTCTTTTTGCTTAGAGGAAGTGCTATACAAAGATTATGGTTGAATGTGACTCTAAGTTGGTCATTTAGTCAGTGTTGAACCGAGGTTGTGACGCTGTGGAATCTAGTTACCATTACGAAAGATATTAAGTGGAAGGCAACTAACTTTGCTTGCATTGATTGGAAACATATTTTCATAGATGCTAGCTTTGTAAAAGATGTATTCGCTCATAATGGCCTTTTTATTTGTGATTGTCATATTTGGGATCACTGTATTCCTTCATTTGCTCTTCATGCTCTTCAATTTGATTTAGTAGGAAACGATTGTACTCGTGAGATGCTAGCTTTGTAAAAGATGTATTTGCTCGTAATGGCCTTTTTATTTCTGATTGTCATATTTGGGATCACTGTATTCCTTCATTTGCTCTTCAATTTGATTTAGTAAGAAACGATTATACTCGTGGGTTTTCCGCTTAATGTATTTTTATTGTTTAAAAAAAAAAAAAAAAAAATTTAGCGCTCAACAATTTGCATGAATTCTCTATTTTATGAATTGACCGACCCCGTATAAAAGATATCACCCCTTTATATAGACCGTCAATGATCACCTCCTTCGCCAGCCTTGGGTTTTTCCAATCTTACATTTAACGTGTCACACCTATGTAAACTAGCGTACTAACACATTTTTACTTGTGCTCAATCAAAATGACACGCCTTTTCAGAGTGATGCGTGCCAAGCAGCTTGCTCGGCCTCGGTTACCTAACCACGTCTCCCCAAGCACTGAACTTACCACCTTTACTTCCCATCCTAAGCTTCTTCTCCTGAAGGCCTGATTGCCGTCTGAATTGACTTGCGCCAAAGAGACCTTAAATTTGAACAAAAGACCGATTTTTCACCATATGGCAACTTGAATAGCAATCTCCATATTATATACAGAACCATGCCTCTTTCTTAATCCTCATTAGAAAACGTTGTGATCTGCGTAAATATGTACTACCCAGAGTTGAAAAGAGAGCATATTTACAAAGAATTTTAGCTTAATTTTTTTATGAGCATTTTTTAAGCTTAAAACATTTAAATTCCATTAAATAACGAAAATTTACACAACCTACCACATTCTTAAACATAACTTCATACCGATGTGCACCACATTAAAAATACAAATAAAAAATCATAAAACACCATGAAAAAAATCGTGAGATTAGTTGAAGATAATTTTTTTGTCGAATTTTGAAAATAATTTGATGAGGAATTTCGGTAATCCAAGTGTGAGTTAATCATTAATAACGTTCAGATCTTAAACTACTGAAACAACATACAGTGTAGTTATATGCATCTATAAAAGTTAGTTTCTCAGACATCCAAGGAAGGAGAAAAGCAGCATAAGCTCTCAAGCCCGGCGAAAGGCGAAAGCTCTTGGTCGGCCACTGCGAATGTTCTTGAGAAACAAGCCTTTGGATTTGTCATCACAGACAATAAATTATCAAATTTCTTAAAAATATCACAATGATTTAATAATTAGCATTTATAAAAGAAGCAGACAAATAAAAATTAGTAAAAAAAAAAAAGGGGAACAAGGGCATCAGTTCTCCAAGGTGATAGATAAAACATCAATGAATTTCAGATGCAAATTACCCATAAATACCAATTTGATTCATCACCTGCCCCCACATTCTTGTCAAACCAAAAAATAAAATTATGGTTTTTATTTGAATTGCGAAAACAATGGAAAATTAGATAGAAAGCGATCGGAACCTGTCGGGATTCACAGTAACATCACACTGTTACCAGTCAGTGGATTGACAGACATGAATTTCTATCGTCACCTCGCTTTCTTCGATCAAACCCAACTCCTAAAACAATTTAAAAAAATAAAAAACTATAAAACCAACTAAAACATGAAAACAATAGAATGGAAGGAGGCTCAGAACTTCTTAGAGGGTTGTGACCGTCATTGACGGAGCTCGATAGCTGCCGTCTTTGGCACAAAGAGCTTCATCAACGCCATCAATACAATTATCTGCCAAGACAGAGAAAAGATGAAGGGGAGGGAAGGATGGAGAATCGGCCCTGGATTTGGAGGAGGCGAGTAGAGGAAAAGAGAGGCGAGTAGAGGAAAAGAGAGGCGACGGTTCTAGTTGAGGAGAGAAAGAGACCGGGAAGAGGCAATTTATAGACTCCAGGAGGAAACCCTAGTCTTCTTTCTAAACCCTATGGGCTGAAACTTTGGGCCGCCCAAATAATTTCCTTGGGCTTTAGAAATGGGCTTTTGTTTAATTATAAGGGTAGACTTGTAAATTTATAAGCAGATTATTAACTCAAGAGTTATATGAAAGAAAATTAAAACCTTATGAGGTGTTACTGTAATGTCTCAAACTGAGGAGGTTTCATGCAGTGTTAGTGTAATTATTAGTGTAATTATACCCTTTAGTATTATAATTGTCCCAATATAAATGTGTGTAGTGCTTTGAAAATTTATTGGATAACTTATATGAAACTACCTCAACTATGGGTCAAACCATAATCTCATATTTCATGTTTTAAACATAATAATGTAGGGGTGGAAAAAATTCCCAAAAATCCCGAACTGAACCGAAAAAATCCCGATCCCAAACCAAAAATTTCCCAAACCGAAATTCCCGAAATTTTCGGGATGCTATCCCGAACCGATCCCAAAATTTCGGTATGGGATTCGGGATTGGCTTCTCGATATTTTGGGAATCCCATACCGAACCGAAAATATATAATATTAATTATTATATATATTATTCTTTTATAATTTATGCTAGTAGTTTCTAATTCATGCTCTGCAACCTGGAATGCCCTACACCTTGCATATTTTTCATGTTTTGTTTGATATTCATGTGGATTTTATTATTGCTGCTGCCATGGCTGATGATTTTAGAAGGCTTGATTCTTTTGTCTCTCAACATATTGCAAAAAGGGTTTAATTAATTTGAATTTTGACTATGATAAAAACAGTCAGGCATGCCAGTGTTCAATTAAATGGTAGTGTGAATGAAATGAAATTCCTAGTTCATGAATGTGTTCTTGAATTATATATTTGAAGAACAATTCATAATTTCATATTTCAATTTGGGATTCCCGATTTGTCCCAAAATCCCGAAAATATTTCGGGATTCCCGAAATTTGGGATTCTCGAAAATTTGGTTTGGGATTGGTCTTCAAATTCCCGTCCCGAAAAATTTTGGTTTGGGATTCGGGATACTAATTTCGGTATGGTATCCCATACCGAACCACCCCTATAATAATGTCATACCTCAACTTATGAATTCATTGCAATATCAAATCTCTATTAGATTTTATGTCAATTTGCCTGTTAAAATGATGACATGGCAAGAGCGCGACCCACTCCTTTGCCAACCAGATTAAAAAATTAATTAATTATAAAAAAAATTATTACTTATAATAATTAGAATTAATTAATTATTAAAAAAAAATCTCTCCAATTTCTCTCCCCCCAGATCTCTGGTCATCTCCTCCCCACACTCTCTCCTCTTCATACCATCTCATTACAAACTCAATCCTACTCTGACTTGCAGCCTCCTTCTTCTTCCCCCCACTTCCCGACCCAAAACTCCAATTCCACTCTAGCAACGAAACGATGGAGGTGCGAAAGATCTCCTGCGGCAACGGCCGCAGAACGAAGAAGGCGCGAAAGATCTCATCTTTATCCTATTTGCAAGGAAGGAGGCGCGAAAGGTCACGGAATTGGGATAGAAAGTCCATTCCATGCCGCGAAACGAAGCCATCGACCAAGGTGTTTGGGTTTGTTGGATTTGTGAATGGTTGCCCGGGAAAGGAGTGAGGGGAGGATGGTGGAATTGGTTGGAGAGAATAGGTGGAAGAGGCGAGGGAGGGTGGGGATGTGGTATGATTTTATATTTTCTGGGTTTGGGATGGGATGGTAGGAGGGAGCGAGCAAAAGTGATGACAGGCGATCTGAGGGGAGAGAAGGGAGAGAGATTTTTTTTTTAATTAATTTTAATTATAAAATAATAATTATTATTTTATTAATTTTTTATTCCTGTTGGCAAAGAAGTAGGCTCTACTCTTATCACGTCATCATTTAACAGCCAAATTAACAGAAAATTTAATGGAAACTTGACACTGCAACAAATTCATAAGTTGCGGTATGACATTGCAATGTTTAAAACATGTAGTATGAGATTGTGATTCGATCGATAGTTGAGGTAGTCATGTGTAATTTACTCAAATTTATTTGGTAAGACAGATAATTGTCTAGCAGTAAATCAACACAACATATAATACATTCTTGCTAGAATGTGTAGTTCACATTCACGTTATTACATCATCATCATTGTACAAAGTAAAAACCACAAATTATTGAAAATAATATCTCAGTGTAATCAAACAAATTGACGGTTATGGTGGTTTCAATTAATGTGATTGTGAGGGAAAAGGCGGATTGGAAGTCCTTTGGCAGGCATGGCCAAAGGGTCCATTACAATTTTCTCTTGGGGAAGAAGTCTCTCACATTTGACCCTCTTGACCAGGTTGTGCATGAACACAAGTATTTCCATTCGGGCATACTCTTTGCTGGGGCACATCATTGGCCCTCCTCCAAATGGAACATAAGTGTATGGTGTTGGCCCGGTTCCTTCAAACCTCGACGGATCAAATTTATCGGGTTCCTAGAAATATTCTACACTCTTGTGCATTGTGATCGAACTCCAATATAATATCCAACCCTTTGGAATTGTGTATCCATTGAAGACAAAGTTAGTTGAGGCTTCCCTGAAGGATCCTTGAATTGGTGGCGTCAGTCTCATCACTTCTTGAGCTACATTCCACGAGTACTTCATCTTCTGAATGTCATCCCAGTTCAACAACTCTCCTGGGGCTTTCAAATTTGCAATCTCCATTTGCTCTGTAATTAGTATTTGATTTAGCATCCAACAACAATGAAACCGTAAATATTATTTTTAGTAATTTGGATGTCATTTAACCCAAGTGCCCAAATTATGGAGCATCTGGTGCAATTACGTACCCTTGTAGACTGCATCGTAGATGTGAGGGAGTTCAGCAAGAAACTTGACAATGAGGGTGCAAACAGCGCCGGCAGCTTCATAACCACCAATTAACAGCCCCATAATCTTAGTACTGATATCCAATTCCTTCATGTAGGTTCCATCTTCATCGCATGTCATGAGCATGTGTGACAAAATGTCTTGCGTCAGAGAAGCCTTGCCATCAGCCAAATCAGCCTTCCTTTGCTTTATTATCTTCGTCAACTTCCCATTGATGAGGTTGGAGGCCTTGATGGCTTTGCGAAGCGGGGTCCTAGGAAAGTCAATAGGCATCGATATGACTCCGGCGTTAGCCAGATACAAAGAGTGGCCTAGTTTGTCTATGTCCTTTTGGTCCTCGAGGCTAAGAAACAAACGTGCAACGATCGCCAAGGTGTAGCTGCAGTAATATTATGTATAAACATGTACTATACAATAATAGTAGCATTTTCATGCTGTATATGTGTGTGTGTGTGTCTATAAGATAATTGATTAATTAGAAAGTATATTTGTATGATAATTGATTAAATGAATTGTTATTAGCACTAAAAAAAAATCTCTTTTGGCACTCCAAGAATACACTTGTGAAGAGTATAGAATGAGATTTTTGGAGTGCCAATAACAGTTCCCTTGATTAATATGTTTTCATTCTTTGACATGTATATATGTGTGTGTTTTCAAACTATAATTAAACAAATGATCATTCCTGCTAATCGCCCAATAAAATTAATAGGACCTATATAAATGAAATTTCATCAAATTAATATTGTTCACGAGATTGATATTCTAAATCATATAACATAAGTTTTTTTTAGCCAAAATGGTCTCAGAGATTTGCATAACTCCTTACTTTGGTCCTTGAGATTTGAAATCAACAGAAGTGATCCCTGAGTTTGTCTACTACCATCAATCATTTTGGTCATTCCTTAAAAAATCTCCATTAAATAAGGATAAAATGACCAAAATACCCTCAATTTTTGTCAAATCATTTTGCCCATTGTTTATTTAATTGAGAGTATTTTTTTTAGTCATGATTTAACATAATTTTTCAAAGAATGACTAAAATGATTGATGGTGGATAAACTCAGGGACTAATTCTATTGATTTCAAATCTCAGGAACCAAAGTAATGAGTTATGGAAATTTCAGGAGCATTTCGGCTAAAAAGCCTATAACATATTAACATGCGTATATGTAAGACAACGTGTTCTGTGCAGCCATATGTATGCATGTTATGAGATAGAGAAGAAGAAAAATTTTATTTAAACTCATTTAGCATATTTCTACACCCAACTTAAATTTTAAATGTTAATTGTCTATTTTACCCTATTGCATAATTACTATTAAGTACAAAATGAAATTAATAATAAAACTCATATTTATCAATGAGAGCTACTAGACCCACCCTATTGTCTTATTTTTCCACCCACGTTATAATCTAACCTATTTTAAAAAGTTAAAAAATTAAAATATTATTTCTTCACCCACTATTATTCTCAAAATAACCTTTAATATATACATACATAAGAAATTTTAAAATTGTCTCTTACAAAATATAAACAAATAATATGTAAATGAAAACCACTAAGGTCTGCAAATTCAAATGGAAATGACAAAGCTATTCAAATTCAAAAGAATTCGAATTATTAGACCGACTTACACTTATCTAAAGTCAACGAAATTTTATATGCAAACACTGGACACACAGAGCTATAGGCACACAAATTTTTGGGATTTTTGAAGTTGATTTGCTATTTAAATTAAATCGAACAAAAATAGGACAAAAATATATTTTAAGTAGTTCACAAATTAAGAAAAACGAGTTAGGGGAATTGCTATCCACCACCAAATAATCATGCAAACATGTTATGTTTAATTCAAATTCCTTTTATTTCTGGATGAAGATGCTCAAGTTGGCTCAATGTTAGAACTTAACCTATTACTCTTTCTTATGTAGTATGTTAAGATAATGACGTTTTCAACTTAACTTGTCCCTAGCATGCAATCTAGAATGGCATGTTCATAGGTTTAACAAGTAGAAATCATTAAGAACGAAAAAAGTTTGAATCATCACAAGGCATCATAAATACTGGCGTTGTCTTATTTATCCTAGAAATTGGTAATCGCAATTAACAAGTACTACTCTAGAACATATGTAGGTCCTCATTCGACAAGGGCAGGCACACACATATTCATAACATTAGAATCCTAGATATGTTTGTAGACATCTAAATTTCAGTGAAACAAATGTTGACCAATGCATTAAAATTACAACATTTATTCATTTCACCTACATCACACACTTATTTCACCTATAAACTCCATTCATTTCACCTACATCACACACTCACTTCACCTACCAACTCCATTTATTTCACCTACAACATCCACTCACTTCACCAAAAAAATGGATGGTGGTGATTCACTCTCAAAGCCTATAAATAGGCTTCTCCATCAAGAGAAAAATGAGGAATTTTACATCACACCAAAACCTTGAAGCTTTGAAACTCTAAAGCTTTCAAGCAAATCCTGAAGGATCAGTAAAACCCTCTTCGTTCTTCGTCAAATCCTCCTTCAAGATCAAGCCCTGACGACCCTTGAAGGAACTTCCACCAACTCAAGATCAAGCCCTGACGGCCCTTGAAGAAAGTGTTCATTGTTCATCACCTGTTCATCCTAAAATCAAGCCCCAACGGCCCTTTAGATTAACAAAGATCAACAAACACATACACCCGTTCTTCAAGATCAAGCCCAGCAGCCCTTGAAGATCCGTTCATCAACTGTTCATCCCTAGATTAAGCCCCGACGGCCCTTGGGATCAATAGCTCATCCATAAACCTACACCTTACGAAGATAGAATCAGAGGCTAAATTTGTAGAAGAGATTGTAACCCCAAAATCAATACAAAATATTATTTTGTACACATGTTCTTGTTTCAGGAAAATTCGTGTTTTCAAATTTGGCATGCCTAGTGGGACAATCTTTACCTCTCATCTCTATCCTCAAATCGTCAAAAAGCGCAAATGGCATCAAGAAAGGATCAAGTTGTTCCTGCAATCAAAACAAAGAACAAGAACATCATCACCGCAAGTGGTGATATTTCGGGCATCACAACCCCAAGCAAGGCAAGAGCTCTTTTTGCCGCGGCTTCCGCCCCTGCATTAACTCTGTCAAAGGAACAAGAGCACTTGAGGCACGAGCCTATGATCACCCTAGCCTCGCTAAGGGCGCAAGAGAGGATAGTCCGAGGAAATACTCAGAGTCTCTACTCTCCGATGCCGACTCAAGCGGCAGTACAACCATGCAAGTCATGACCACTGGAGCAACTTCAATCAAGGAGCAGCTAGCTCAGATGAATGAAGTAATCGTAAAGCCCACACGAACTGTGGAAGAGAAGGACTTACAAATCGCCGTACTCATCAACCAACTAGATGCGCGACTTGATGTGAAAGTCAACCCAAATGTTGATCCATTAAAGAAAGAAGTCGACGAAGAAAATGAACCTCCAACGGAGAAAGTCGAAGAGAACCTGAAGCTAGACCAAGCAACAGCGTTCATGGGATCTCTCTCTATCCAGCAGTTACAGGAGATGATCACAAACACCATCAAGGCACAATACAAAGGAAGCTCACATGACTCTGTATTGTACTCAAAGCCTTACTCCAAGAAGATTGATGCTTTGAAGATGCCAAGGGGTTATTAGCCTCCAAAATTCATGCATTTCGATGGAAAAAGCAACCCAAAGCAACATGTCGCCCATTTCATTGAAACTTGCAACAATATTGGGACAGAGGGAGACTATTTCGTCAAACAGTTCGTGCGTTCACTAAAAAGTAACGTTTTTTACTGGTACATCGACCTTGAACCCGAGTCTATCAACAGTTGGGATCAGCTAGAAAGGGAATTCCTCAACCGCTTCTACAACACTCGCCGCACTGTAAGCATGCTAGAGCTGACCAGTACGAAACAATGAAAGGATGAACCTGTTGTCGACTACATCAATAGATGGTCCTCCTTAAGTCTGGATTGCAAAGATCGGCTTTCTAAAACCTTCGCCATTGAGATGTGCGTTCAAGGCATGCATTAGGGGTTACATTATATCCTCCAAGGCATAAAACTGAGAACTTTTGAAGAGCTGGCAACTCGTTCCCACGACATGGAGCTGAGTATCGCAAATTATGGGAAGAAGGAGCCGATTACAACTTCAAGAAGGATAAAGTGTTAGCCCCACATGTAGACAAGACTGGGAAAAAACCCGCTAAGGAAGCTTTCACCATCAACACTACCCTCATCAAGACCTCCTCAGCGCCCATCAAGATCTTCTCCAAGAAGAAAGCGAAGGAGATAAAGAAATGTGAGCCTTCTCACACCCAAGACAGGTACAAGAGCACCTTGAGGGAGTTGGAACAGAAAACATACCCTTTACCTGACTCTGACATAGCTGCAATGTTAGACGACTTGTTGGAAAAAAGGTGATCGAGCTACCCGAATGCATGTGTCCTGAAGAGATGAATCGCATAAACGATCCTAGGTATTGCAAGTACCATCGTATTGTGAGCCATCCTGTTGGCAAGTGCTTCGTTCTTAAAGAACTCATCATGAAGTGAGCACAACAAGGGGAAATTGAGCTCGACCTTGAAGACACGGCCGCAACGCATACCATTACAATTGCGTTTGGATCGTTCGATCCCATGTCTTTCCAAGCGACACCTGACCATTCTCGTGAATGCTCAAGCTGCACGGTACTTCCTGCACAACCATCACCGTAGGGAAGGTACCAAGATGTACATACCGATGATGAAGGATGATGGACATTGGTAACCTACAAAAAGACAAGGAAGCCAAAACCATGAGTCATACAGCCAAATGCGGAACAAAGAGGAAATCACCATCGTCGCAACAATGGGAAGCCTAAAAGAAACATAAAAGTTGATAAGACAACATATGTTGGGGATCCTATGGAGCAGGAGCCACGCATTCTCGTTTCCTTGCACGAGTATTTCCTGAAGGATTTTTTCCAACAATGCACTACCGTTGCTTGTCACATGGTTGAAGTAGAAATAGAAGAGCCCTCAAAAGGCAAAGTTATCGCCACTGAGGTAGAAAAGACCCTCACACCCGAAGAAGGTCTGCCAACACACTTTAGCATTGAGGAAGCGCTACAATTGCCAAAAAAGATGTGAAGAGCACTAGCAGCAGTCTTGGCAAGTCCCGGCGACCATGAAGTGCAAGAAGGCAACGACGAAGACTTGAAGCTTCAGCCACATGAATGTACCACATCTTGTGCCGCCCATGACGCAATTAACTTCGCTGACAAAGACTTACTGTTGGGATCAAAGCCTCACAACCATCATCTCTTCGTCTCGGGGTACGTAAGGGAACACAAAGTCAACCGCATGCTTGTAGATGGTGGGTCGGTCATAAACATCATGCCAAAATCAACAATGACCACGCATCAAGGTAGATGAATTATCCCTAAGTCGTTTGCTGATCCAGGGTTTTAACCAGGGAGGACAACGGGCGATGGGCATGATCCGAGTGGAGATGACCATTGGTGAGCTCAAATCAAGCACGATATTCCACGTGATTGATGCAAGAACTTCCTACAGCTTGCTTTTAGGAAGACCTTGGATCCAAGAAAATGGGGTAATACCGTTCATCCTTCACCAATGCTTAAAATTTTACCGAGAAGGAGTGAAGGTGATCCAAGGCGACACCAAGCCATTCACTGAAGCCGAATCACACTTTGCAGACGCCAAGTTCTACATGAAGGAAGACATGGTGCTCGAAGCTCTTCCAGAAGAGATCAAATCCACGAGCAAAGCAGCACCTAAAAAACAGGAGTGGCAAGCCATGCCTAAAACACAAAAAGAGCAAGTTGTGCCATTTTCAAGCAAAGACAATGACAAACCTGCTAAACCTACAACAACCAAAGGGAGTAGGATGCCTTCAAAAGGACTGAACACACCCATATTCTGATACATCCCGATGTCAAGAAGAAAGAATGGTCAATCTTCATTCGAAACTGGAGCAAGAAAAGCCGATACACAATGGCACAAGGATAATGTGAAGTTGCTCAAAATGAATGCAGTTTTGCCTCTGACACAGCTAGGCGGTGCTAAGGTTGCAAGACTACCATAAGGCTTCATAAAAGCTCTAACAAAAGGGGTGGAATTAAGCTTTCTTCCAACCAAGATGACCGAGGAAGGTTTTGATCCAAACGCCTACAAACTCATGTATAAGGCTGGGTATGACTTCGCTTCCTCTTTTAATCATGGGAAGAAGGTTTCAAACACCGTCAGTGACAAAGAACGTAACCTCACCAAGACTCAAAAGAAGTTGAAGGAGCATAGTTACGGGGTTGACAACAACAAAGCTGGACTTGGCTTTACACCAAATGCACCCGTGATGATTTCAAACAAAGCGAAAAACACTAGCGCTCAATACGTCAGTGTGAGCATTGAACAAGACCAAGAAAAGCCCAAACCTGTCCCTCGGACTTCAGTCTTCGATAGGATGAGCCGTTCAAGACCCAGAATTTAAGTGCTTAATCACATTGGCAGTCAAGACTGAGCTTCCATCTTCAAGAGGCTTAAAGTGTCAACATCCCAAAGCTCTGTTTTCAAAAGGTCGTCAAAACCTAAGAAACAAAGCAACACAACTAGCTCTCCTCCATGACGATCAGCTTCAGAAAGATTTGAAGATAATGAGAAGCCTTCTGGAAAGAGGATGACAACACCAAATGAAGAAAAGCTCGACGGGTTAGCAGAAAAAGGCGACGTTCGAAGATTGATTCCTTCAAGGATGAAGCGCCAAACAATCTCAGAGGTCGACACAAACGGACCATTGAAAGTAAGAATACGTACTATCATCTACACCGGACAATCCTCATGCCAACAAGCTCGAGAAGACAACACTGAAGAAGAGGTCCAAGATGTCTTCCACATCACGATTCAAGAAGGCAAAGAAGACGAAATCCCTAAGGAAGATGTCACTGCTGCACCACCATAGCTCGAAGATGGGGGCAAGCCACGGTTGATGATCTAAATGAACTCAACTTAGGCACAAGCGAGGAACCAAAGCCTATCTTCGTAAGTGCATTATTAAGTACGGATGAGATAAAGGAGTATTACCAGTTGTTATTAGAATACAAAGACGTATTTGCTTGGACCTACAAAGAAATGCCCGGCCTGGACCCTGTCATTGATGTTCATCATCTTGCGGTCAAGCCTGGAATGCGACGGATAAAGCAAACTCAAAGATGCTATTGATCCGAGCTCATCCCACAAATCCAGGTTGAGATCGACAAGCTAATCGAAGCAGGCTTTATTCGAGAAGTGCAATACCCCAAATGGATCTCCAACATCATCATTGTCTTTAAGAAATCAAGACAAATACGTGTTTGCGTAGACTTCCGGGACCTCAACGATGTTTGCCCAAAGGACGATTTCCCCTTGCTAATCATTGAAATCATGGTGGACGCAACCACTGGCCATGAGGCATTGTCATTCATGGATGGCTCTTCTGGGTACAATTAAATTCGCATGGCCCTCGAAGACGAGGAACTAACAACCTTTCGTACTCCAAAAGGTATCTACTGCTACAAGGTGATGCCTTTTGGTCTAAAGAATCCTGGAGCTACGTATCAACGCGCAATGCAGAAAATCTTCAATGACATGCTACACAAAAACGTAGAATGTTACGTAGATGATGTGGTGGTCAAGACAAAGAAAAGATTAGACCACTTGAAGGATTTGCGAATAGTGTTCGAAAGGCTGCGAAAATACAACCTCAAGATGAACCCGTTAAAGTGTGCGTTTGGTGTCACCTCTGGAAAATTCCTCCGCTTCATCGTCAAGCACCGTTGTAATAAAGTGGACCAATCAAAGATCAAGGCCATTTAAAGCATGCCCGAGCCAAGAAACCTGCACAAGCTGAAAAGTCTACAAGGACAGCTAGCCTTTATCAGACACTTCATCTCCAACCTCGCAGGGTGTTGTCAACCGTTTAGCCACCTCATGAAGAAAGATGTTCCATTCGTATGGGACGAAACATGCTATAATGATTTTGAAAGCATAAAGAAGTATTTGTCAAGTCCACCTGTCCTGGGGGCACCTGTGCCCGGGAAACCGCTCATATTGTATATTACTACTCAGGAGCACTCTTGGCATAAGAGAATGAATTCCATAAAGAATGAGCACTTTACTACCTCAGTCAAACTCTCACCAACGTTGAGTTGAACTATTCCCTAATAGAAAAGATGTGCCTCGCTTTGGTGTTTGCCATTCAGAAGCTCAGACATTATATGCATGCTTACACCATCCACCTGGTTGCTAAAGCTGACCCTGTCAAATACGTCATGTTCAAGCCAGTCTTGATAGGGCAACTCGCTAAATGGGCCTTGCTTCTTAATCAATATGAGATTATCTACGTCCCAGCTAAAGCCGTCAAGGGACAAGCGCTAGCAGACTTCCTGGCCGATCACCCAATCCCAACTGATTGGAAAATCTCAAACGACTTGCTTGACGAGGAGGTGTTCTACATCGACATCTTCACGACATGGACAATGTTCTTCGACAGATCCGCACGAGCAGATGGAGTGGGGGTAGGAGTAGTATTCATGTCGCCACAAAGGCAAATACTATCTTACTTCTTCAAACTGAGTGAGCTATGCTCCAACAATGTTGCTGAGTACCAAGCGTTGATCATCGGGCTCCAAATGGCGATCAACATGGAAATCACAGCTCTTGAGGTATATGGCGACTCCAAGCTCATAATCAATCAACTCTTAACTGAACATGAGGTAAGGAAAGATGATCTCATCCCATATTTCCGGCTGGCAACTCAACTGCTACAAAAGTTCGAGGCCGTGACACTAGAACATGTGCCAAGAAAGGAAAATCAAATGGCAGACGCCTTCGCCAATCTAGCCTCGAGTATGACACTAAGAAAAGATGAAGCTGCAAACGTGCCGGTTTACCAAAGATGGGTGATCCCGCTCGTTACTGAAATGTTACTGGATGGTACAAATGTCATCTCAGCACTTCCAGTCGATGCTAAAGAGTGGAAACAGTCGCTGATCGACTACTTAGAGCATGAAAAATTTCCAAATGATCTTAGACACTGTTCCGAAATACGTAGACGAGCAGCTCCCTTCCTTTACTACAAAGGAACACTTTACCGACGCTCTTTTGAAGGAGTGCTCCTGAGATGCCTAGGTGAGGAAGAAGCCAATCAAGCTATGGAAGAAGCACATTCAGGTATGTGTGGGGCACATCAGTCTGGACCAAAGCTACATTTCCAGCTCAAAAGAATGGGTTACTACTGGCCAAGCATAGTGAAAGACTGCCTGGAACATGCCAAAAGGTGCCAAGCCTGCCAATTCCACGCCAACTTCATACATCAACCGCCTGAACCATTACACCCTACAATTGCTTCACAGCCGTTCGACGCATGGGGATTGGATGTTGTAGGACTAATTACGCCAAAGTCATCTGCAGGAGAAGCTTACATCCTAGCTGTAACAGATTACTTCTCCAAGTAGGCTGAAGCCTTACCCTTAAGAGAAGTAAAAAAAGGAAACTGTCGTTCGTTTCATCAAAAAGCATATCATCCACCGATATGGTGTGCCTCGCTACATTATCACTGACAACGGAAAACAGTTCTCCAACAAACTCGTGGACGAGCTCTGCGACAAATACAAGTTTAAGCAGCACAAGTCTTCCATGTATCATGCTCCGGTCAACGGCCTCGCGGAAGCATTCAACAAGACGTTGTGCAACCTCCTCAAAAAGGTAGTCGGCCGAACAAAGAGAGACTGGCATGAAAGAATAAGTGAAGCACTTTGGGCATATAGGACTACACATAGGACTCCCACCCAAGCTATGCCTTATTCTCTCGTATATGGTGTGGAAGCTGTTCTATCGCTAGAAAGTCAAATCCCCTCACTAAGGATGGATGTATAAGAAGGCTTGACTGATAAAGAAAATGCAAAGTTGCGCCTTCAAGAGTTGGATGCGCTAGATGAAAGAAGGCTCGAAGCTCAATAACACTTGGAATGCTACCAAGCACGGCTATCCAAGGCATTCAACAAGAAGGTCCGCCCAAGGTCTTTCCAAGCCGGAGATCTCGTATTGGCATTGCGTAGGCCTATCATCACAACTCACAAGACAAAAAGCAAGTTCACATCAAAGTGGGATGGACCATACGTAATACAAGAGGTCTACACTAATGACACTTACTTAATCATGGCAGAAGACGGCTTGAAGATCGGCCCCATCAACGGCAGATTTTTGAAGTGCTACTACCCCTAAAAAAAATGTACCATGCTCATGGCCCGTAAGAGCATAAATTGTGTATGGCAAAATCATCATCAAAATCACCATTAAAAATAAAAAATAAAAAAATAAAAAAATAAAAAAAAATAAAAAAAACCATCACTCATTTGAACTACGTCATGACTTGATCCCTCCTCAACCAAGGGTACGTAGGCAACTTAAAACTTCAAAACTTCAAGTACAGTCACATCATCAACAAAAACACAAACACTTTGAAGAATAAAGAGCAAATTCAAGAATGCAAACACTTCATTTCTTTAAAGGAAAAAGTTAGCCCCAGAGCCTGATTACAAAAAAAAGCAGAAGACACTACTTGAAAACTATGTCCCTAAAACTAGGGAGGCGATCTTCAAGCAAGTCTTCCAAAGTCTTCAAATTCTCTACCTCGGTGGGGGACAAGATGGGCAATTCCATAGCCATGCGTTTCTCTTGTTCTAGGCATGAAATCTCCTCTTGGCATTGAGAAAGTGTAGCTCCCTGCTTCCCGAGAACACTTTCAAGTCATGATGTTTCGATGCCTAACTATTCTTGCTCTCGTATCAACGTATCTAGACGCACTTGGACAGAAGCTAAAGAAGTCTTTGTGGCTTGATAATCTCCCAAAACAGCTTGCTGAGAAGACCAAACTTGGGGGGTTAATGACAAGTCTATTGTTGCAAGCTGATGAGCTCTAACATCTGGACTCAACTTCTTCGAGGAAATAGCGCGCAAGGAAGAATACTCAGTTGAGGCGGCTATAAGTTCGGCAATCTTGATCTTCAAGGATGAAGAATCAACGTTAAGATTGTCAATCGTAGAAACAAGCTTCGACAAATCCTCCTTAAGCAACGCAAGGTCCTCCAACGGGCACTTTGAAATCCTCCCCTCAATATGGCTCTTGATATCCATTGCCGCATGAAGATTGATGCGATGAATAAGTTGCTCAGTACCACTAAGGTTTGGCCTTCTTAGAGAGATCTCAGAGCTAGCTGGCAAAGGTATTGAACACATGACGGGCTATTGCATACCTCCACCTACACACAGCAAACTTGGGAAACTTGGCGGATTTGGAACAAGCTTTGCACCAGGCGGATCCCCGATCTTTCCGCCTATAGGTAGGTTGCCTCCAAACATCTCCGTATAGGAATAAATGCCTGTGGTCGCCAAGTCAAAAGAACAAGAAGGCCCAACCTAAAGAAAATAAAGAAAGCTGTTAGAAACAAAAGCTAAAACAATGAAAGCAGAAGAAGTCACGAGAGAGAAGAAAATGCATACATCTTTCTTAAACAACACACTGCCATCGAGTTGAGGAAGCCTAAACACTTATTTCTTCTTATGACAAAAATTGACATCGCTGTCAACTTGAGCGTCTTCAAGTCATCGCTTGTTTAAAACTTGTTGACGCTGCCGTAAAACAAGTCCATCTTCGTGCGAATCAACTTCATCACCAGCCTCTTTAGATACATCCAGATGTTGAGAAGATAAACGTGGGCATTGAGGGACTAAAACCACTGGTCTATCTTGCAAAGTAGTAACACTCGCGCAATAAAAAAGTATCAGTTGCGTAGGAACCACAGAACAACCACCCCTCGATACATCAAGGTGTGAATGAGAAGAATTGGTACCACTTGCCATCCCCAAGTTCTCATAACGTACCTTTGACCACCAACTTATGTAAGCACGGATCACTAGATTACTCTTTAACTCATCTTTAGCCAGCAGGGTGATAAAAGCATTTGTACATGCACGGGTATAAGACTCCCAATGCATATACGCGGCTTCCAAGGATTTTAATTGGTTTTTTTCCTTCAGCTTGCCTAGCACATTTTGGACAAAACCAAATTGCCTGCTGAAACGGTGGGGACTATACGGCTGAACGATGCATCGGTCTTCTTGCCGCAAAGAAACATACCCCGAGCGAAGACTTATAAGGTAAGACAAGTCCAAGAAGTGAAGATGTGAATCATCCATGATGTCTCGCCGCACTGAGCTAACTTTCGCCAAATGGTCCATCCTCAAGCCTTCACAACTTCTAAACAGCGCTTGTGCCTGAGAATCATCGGGGCTCTTCGAAGAAAGCACGCCAGAATACTTCGTCATCAAAGGCCCCAGCTTGACTGAAGTCGGTGAAGAAGGCCCCGACTTGTCTAAAGTTAAAGAAGAAAAATGAGTGTCGAAGTATTCACCCAACCAACCATACACATAGTGGTAGGTAAGAACCGCAGCACGATCTTCAGTGTTTGCCGAGTTCAAAACAACACTCAATCTGTTATAAATGTTGGCTAAGATCGGGATAGCAAGACTAAAAGATTCACCTGCAGCCATCTTGCTAGCAACTTTGAAAACCCCAGGACGAACAAAGTTGACGTCGCTTATTGGAAAAACAAACTTACAAAGCCAACAAGCCAAGAAAGCTGCTATGTAAGATTCTTCCACATGCTCTGATGCTATGCCAAGGTCCTTAAACGCTCTTAACTCGGCAGGGGAGCGGCGCCGAGCTAAACCAATAGCACCAGACGGATATGGATCTCCCTTTGGCTTAGTGGTCTTGTTGCAACCTCTTTTCTTCAAAGACTTCTTGTACCTTATGTCCTCCCAATACCAAAATCGGATCCATGAAGAAATCTTCACACCTGAGTTACCTCGAGCATCTTGGGAAAACTTGTGATACGCCCAAAACAAACAGCGATAACTTGCAGACAATCCTCGGTTATTGCAAAGAGAAAGTTCCTTCGCACTAGGAATGACCTCGTCATAAAACTTACCTTGGATTGGCAAGCCCCCTATCCTATGGAGATCCCAAAGTGAAATTGACATCTCTCCTTGAGCTGTATGAAGCGTCATAGTCGCTGAACACCAATGCTCGAAGAACGCATAAAGGACGGAAGGATGGAGATCATAACTGAACAAAGATGCGTACACGACATGGTAAAGGCCTATGCTAGTAAGCACATGTTTAGATCGGCCCAAGATATCTTTGAGCCAGTCCCAATAAGGCTCAGCAAAAATAGCTTCTCTAGTAGTCGACAAGGTATCATTCCAAGCCATAGCTCCGTTGCGGATGTGATCACCAAGAAGCTTAAACGAAGCCGGACATAGTCTACCACCTCCCAAGATAAGAATCCTTAATATGCACGCATTCTTCTTAGTATTTGGTCGAACAGAGTCTACCACCTCCCAAGATACTTCAGAAGACCACGACTTAATATGCATGGAGTTATCTTTTGCACGAAGAGCAAGCGCCTTAGGACCAGTCAGTGGTGTGTAAAGCTTCAACGTTGTTCCCCTATCTTGCGAATCACTTTCCTTCGCAAGAATGGTGATGGTGTTGCTCTTAAAACACTTGAAAAATACCATGACTGCAACAAAGCAAAATCAGCCACAAAACTTGAGCAGCACGGCAAAGAGGGCAGCTACAGAACGGTCATTCAAGACACGCTACAGTGGCAAAGAAAACCAGAATGCCACGCAATCGCACTACGCAACCCCGCAACAATTACGCAAGCAGTTTCTTGCACCGCATGATGACGTCACCACCAAAGGAAAACTGTAACCAAAAGGCATTACACAGCGAAGCCCCACTGCAGTCTCTTGCACAGCACTACACGGCAGCGCACCACCGAGGGAAAACTGTGATAAAAAGGCACTACACAGTGAAACCCCGTTACAGTCTCTTGCACAAACACTAGGCAGCAGAAAGCATAGAGTGGTGGAACAAACACAAGCTACAAAACAATCAACATATATATATATATATATATATATATATATATATATATATATATAGAGTGACGGGACAAGCCATGACAATTACCTGCCATATATATGCATGCAGAGTGGTGGAACAAACACCTACCATATATATATATATTATCTATATACGGCTCCAAAGATGTGAAAGCTTCTACAGGCAAAAACTGAAGCAGAACCACAAAAGGCCGAATCTCCCTCTTCCTCGACGAGGTCGCCACAAGCAGAAAATAGCATTAAAAAGACACTAGCTGCTGGGTTGCTTTGACTTCAATAAAGGGCTGCCTGATTCAAGTGATGCCTTCTCTCATTCCTCCACCACAAGACAACAAATATTGCAGCGGCTGTGCAATGGTTGCGCAGTGATGGTGCGATCCCATATATATATATATATATATATACACATACACACACATACATATATATATATATATATATATATGTGTACAGGAACCCAGAGAAGCAGATGGAGTACGGTGACTGTGCAGGTAATGATGCGGTGACTGTGCAAGTCCGCATGCAGAAAATGATGCAGGCGAGGAATCCCATTGAAGAACCTAGAGAAGTAAATGAAGTGCAATGACTGCAAATAATGGTGTGGTGACTATGCAAACAGCAATCCACATGCAATAAAGAATGTAATAAGATGACTGTGCAAAAAAAAAAAAAATGGTCCGTATGCAGTGCAGCAAGGAACCCAGCAGTGCCAATCTATCATACTCGTCATCAGAACAATGTACACGCACACAAAAAGAAGGTGCAAGCTATTGTTAGCAAGTCAAGAAGAAAAAAGAAAAGAGATGGTGGCGACAGAATTATTGAAAAGAAGAAAATAGGGGAAGGATGGTGCACGGCACCACCTTGCAAAAGTATCATTTAAAAAAAAAAAAACAAGGAAGGAAGTAACACATCTTAATATGTTTTGTTTGTACTTAACATAATACGTTGAATGAAATAAAGCATGTCTATTGATATCTCTGAGAAATTACAAATGCGTACAAAAAAAAAAAAAAAAAAAAAAAAGAAAGAAAGAAAGAAAGAGGGAGCCTTCACAAAGGTTGCTCACGCAAAGCCTCACTACTTGGCGAAACCCCAGCAGCGGGAGGCATTGAAGATAAATTATTTGAGGCCTCAATACTTAGTTGAACACTAGATGACGAAGGCAAAAGGTGCCTCTGGAAGAAAGCCACAAACCTCTGATGGTCACTTTGAATTCGACCTTTAGATTCTTGCAGTTGATCAAGCTTCCTCTTCATGCTCGTCAAATAATTATTTGCAAGCATGTGCAAATCTCTGTTCTCGCGCTTAAGTTGTATGATCTCTTATCTAGGATTTTCCAACTCGGCCGTCAATGATTCAACTTGACGGTTCGACCAAGTAGGCGTTGGCCCATGTTGGACACAAAGCCCACACATTGAACACTAAGACCTAAGGACTCTTGAACGGCCAACTCATCCGATCGTCTTGAAAGCAACCTATTATCTCTAAGAGTGAGGAGGTTCCTAGCTACTATCGTAGCCGTTGTTGCATCCCTCATCACGGAGTCTTCACCTGTAAGAGGGCCATTAGAAGATAAGAAGGACGAGCACCATATATTACCCTAATGCGTATCACCGTTGAGACTCAAATCTAAGCAAATCTCAGAAAGAAAAAAAAAATACACTGGAGACGATTTTCACGAGCAGGCAATCTTCAAAGTGTGCATGTAGGATGTGATCGATACCTCTATAAAAAGAGAGGCAACACAGCCACTAATTCAAAAAAAAATTCGAAAAGACACCACTCTTCGAATTTTAAAAGCCGGATTTTCCTGCGTAATGTTCGTCAATGCTTTTCAGACGCAATCTAGTTTTTCAGATAACGCGTGCAACTTTGTCAAAGATCTTTGACAAAGTTGAAAACGCGTGGAGTTCACTATTCCAACTATCACACTTTTGCCGACAAGCTGGGTGACAAAGCTGCACCTGCACCACTACCTGCTATTAAAATCCCTATATATGTCAACATTCATCCTCCATGGCAAGGCATACATCCAAAATGCATGACTCTTCTTCCTCGCCAAGAATGCAGCTGCAACCAAACCTCTCAATATGCTCAGTTTTCTTCTTCCCTGAAAACACCTCTTCAACTAAGTCTTCAAAAGCAAACGTATCCCATATCATTAGGGTTGAAAGCAAGAGTATCTCATCGCATGCCTTTTCCACGTCCTTTCCTTTGTTCTTGTTCTTCCCTGCAAGACAAAGAGAAAGAGAGCGATCAGTCGACATTTGGAATCAAGTTTCCCGTCTGGAACCGACTGCCTGGAACCCCTTCCCTGATTGCTTACCTAGCACTGCTCTCAAGTACTCATCTTCAACTATTGATATACCCCCAAAGAAGATGCCAGATGCTTGGAGAATGGATAAGGCAGGAGGAAACGGTAGATCGAAGTATGTGGAGACAAGCACAACAAATATATGTGTTGATTTATCCGCTACTTCTTCGAAAGAAAAAGTATCTCATATCATCAGGGGCGAAAGCAAAGGTATCTCATATCAAGCTTTTTCCCTGTCTTTTCCTTTGCCCTTGCTCTTATATGCAAGACAAGGAGAAAGAAAGCAATTAGTCGGAACCCGAAATCAAACTTCCGATCTGGAATTGATTGCCCAGAACCTTTGCCTGGTTGCTTACTTAGTGTTGCTCTCGAGTGCTCGTCTTCAACTGTTAGTGAGTCTCGAATTCCCCCAACGAATACTTCAGGACAGTTGACACGATGTCGGCTCTTTACACTGAAGCTGCCAAGCATGGATGAATCGCTGAGAAGTGATGCTCTGAAATACCATTTAAAGGCAAAGGGTTGCGCACCACCTCGGCTATGCAAAAAGAAACAAGCAGAGAAGAATGTAGTACAAGAAGCTGGAACAAATCACTGTAGCACGAAGCCCTCCCTTGCAGAACCGTATAATCCAAATGGATGAGTTTAAGTCAAATCCAAGCTCGACATCGTTGTTCTAATCAAAGAGCTCGGGAAGCCTCAACAACCTTCCGCTGGCACATTCGCCAAAGAGCAAAGCCTCGCCGCGTGACGCCATCAAATTACCAGTACTTCTTCAAAAGCAAAAGTATCTCATATCATCAAGGTCGAAAGCAAGAGTATCTTATATCATGCTTTCTCCATGTTTTTTCCTTTGTCCTTGTTCTTACCTGCAGGGCAAGAAGAAAGAGAGCAATCAGCCGGCACTTGGAATCAACTTTCCGATCTGGAACCGACTGCCTGGAACCTATTCCCTGATTGCTTACCTACCGTTGCTCTTGAGTAGTCGTCTTCAACGATTGATACACTTCCAGAGAAAATACCATATTCGCCTGGAGAACAGATAAGACGAGTGACAATGAAACATCAATCTTATGAATCGTTAGCAAACACAACAACTACACGTGCTAATTCATCCCCTAACCCTCTTCAATATGAATTGGAAAGATTGAACAAAGCAACAGGCCATCACCTCCACCTCGTGCTTGCCTGCCATGTGTCTGAATCCTGATACCGCTCGTGGTCCTATTTTCATTCAAGATCAAGCCTTGATGGGCCTTGAAGAAATCACAAGTCCGATTCAAAATCAAGTGTTCACCACCCTTGAATCAAATTCAACTCCAGATAAAAGGAATAAGTCCAGACCTTCGGAGGAGACCAAAAAACCCTCTAGCCCTGTTCAAGATTAAGCCTGTGGAAAATCAACGATCGGAGGAAACCAGAAAATCTTCCAGTCGAATTCAAGATCAAGCCCCAACGGCCCTTGAGGAAATTTCGAGCCCAATTCAAGATCAAGCCTTGACGACCCTTAGATTGACATCTACATTAAGGGACTTCAAAAAGGCATCTTTTACATGTGACAAGCACATGTATACGACACGCCTTGAAGTGGGGGCATTTGTAGACATCGAAATTTCAGTGAAACAAATGTTAACCAATGCATTAAAATTACAACCTTTATTCATTTCACCTACATCACACACTCATTTCACCTACATCACACACTTACTTCACCTACCAACTCCATTTATTTCACCTACAACATCCACTCACTTCACCAAAAAATGGATGGTGGTGATGATTCACTCTCAAAGCCTATAAATAGGCTTCTCCATCAAGAGAAAAAGGAGGAATTTTACATCACACCAAAACCTTGAAGCTTTGAAACTCTAAAGCTCTCAAGCAAATCCTGAAGGATCAGTAAAACCCTCTTCGTTCTTCGTCAAATCCTCCTTCAAGATCAAACCCCGACGACCCTTGAAGGAACTTCCACCAACTTTAGATCAAGCCCTGACGGCCCTTGAAGAAAGTGTTCATCATTTATCACCTGTTCATCCTAAGATCAAGCCCCAATGACCCTTTGGATTAACAAAGATCAACAAACCCATACACCCGTTCTTCAAGATCAAGCCCAGCAGCCCTTGAAGATCCGTTCATCAACTGTTCATCCCTAGATCAAGCCCCGATGACCCTTGGGATCAATAGCTCATCCATAAACCTACACCTTACGAAGATAGAATCAGAGGCTAAATTTGTAGAAGAGATTGTAACCCTAAAATCAATACAAAATATTATTTTGTACACGTGTTCTTGTTTCAGGAAAATTCGTGTTTACAATGCTTACTAAGTATGCATCCGTAGAAAACACATAAATAATTCATCTGACATAAGTAGTGAACCAATTTTCATCCATTCATAAAAGTAATTCAAACGAAATGTCATAATAAACTTGCAATCATATTTGGGGCTTCAAAAGAGCCCCTAACTACTAAAAATTTAGTTACACATAATTCTTAAATAAAACCAAAAGAAAGACATGAGTTTGAGAAGATAGAACTGAAAGAATTCGACTAAGGCCTCCTCTTGTTTCCTTCCTTCCCCAACTCCGCTGCCTTGCCTTTTTTCCTTCCTTTCCACTACAACCTGCAGCCTTTTTTTTTTCTTTCAAAATTTATTTCTTAAAAACTAACTGCCCTTTAGTTCCTCCCCCAACACTGCTTCATTTTCTTCTCTATAACTCCCCCAACTAATAGCAATTTAGTGATGGCAATAAGTGAGAGAACATGGTAAAACAATTGTAACTCTTTAGGCAGCATTTATGCCAATTACTCCTACTTAATCCTCATCTTTAATTCCATTTCCTTTGATATTTGAATAGGTGTCAGCTAGCTTGTTCTTGACAGCATCAGTTTTGGCTGCTAGATTCATAGCAGTTACAAACTGCTCAGCCTCTTGTGAACCTTTTAGTGTTAAAATGGCCATATCTTCTTCTAGAAAATTGATATTAACAATCTGGGAAATGCTTCAGAAAATAGATATCTGTGGCTTTCCAAGAATATAAAGCTTATTCTCTAATTCATTCTGAGTTGTTCGTAACTTACTTCCAAAGTCAGCTAATCTGCACAAGCAGTTTTGACGAATTTGTTACTTAAAATCCCATTTGTGCTATTTTTCTTTTCTTTGCTTGACAAATCCTACAAAACACAAAAACAAAGTAAATAGCTCAAAAATATAAGGAACTAACTAAGAAAAGACAAGTGAATTTGAAGTAAAATATATATAAATATGAGCTTATCATCAATGCAGTGGACCAAGCGCATGTCAAGATAGGTGCTACCCCAAGGTATGAGATATACACACCTTTGAATGCCACATGCACATCCATTTACCCCCATTATAGCTTACTTGATACCGAAGCCAAAACCAAGGCAACCAAATTATAAGTCAATGAAGAACATGGCGTGTTTTGTTGCTACCATGAGTATAATGGCCATGACATTAAGAAGTGTGTCACCCTTATTGACCATATCAAGGCTCTGGCACATAAAGGGAAAATTGATCAATTCTTCATTTACCCCCCTAGGGACAATCGTAACCAACGCCAAGTGAACGTGATATATTCTATCAGCAGTGGCACACCCTTCTCTAAATCTTCCAATAGGGCCATGAAAAACAGTGACCAAACTTTGAGGTCTAGCCACCAAGTATTTCATACGGAAGACAACAGGGGAGGCAAATATCAAAAGCCTAATTGGGATCCGATATGTCTCTACCCGAAAGAGGAAAGAGGCATCATCTACCCTCACAACAACCCACTAATTATGGAGGTTCACATAGCCAACTTTGATGTACGATGAATCCTTGTAGACACAAGTGCTTCGGTTAATATCATGTTCATCGAAGCTTTCAAGGCACTTAATGTAGCTGAACACTTGCTTGATCCCTCAGTTACTCCCTTGATAAGCTTTTCTGGTGATATCGTGCAACCTTTGGGGAGCATACACTTACCACTCACCATTGGTACATGCCCTTACACATATACTATTACCACTAATTTCCTTGTGGCTGATTGCCCGACAGTGTACAATGTCATCTTTGGACGCACATGTATCAACGATCTTAAGGCCATGGCATCTACACATATGTTGCTAATGAAGTTTCCAACACCTTCTGGCAATGGTTACATCAGAGAAAATCACCTTAGTGCGCGATCATGCTACAACACTTCAGTCAAGTTACAACACTTGCATGTGCCCAAGGAAACCTTCTCTATACATGACCAAGTCATAAAAACTAACCCGAATGAAGCCAACTCGGCTCTTCATAATGGCAATTGTCAACCCGACGATCCACGAGATGACTCTTTCAACCAATAAGCACAGCTTGCTAAAGAATTGGAGAAAGTCTCATAGTGAAGATTGGCACCACCTTGTCACCACCCATTTAGTTAACATTGATCTCATTTTTGCAAGAGAATGCCGAGGTTTTTGCTTGGTCATACGAGGACATGCCGAGCATCTCTCCTGATATCATCTGTCATTGCTTGAGCATTGATCCTAAAACCAAGTTAGTGAGACAGAAGCGAAGATCTTATGATGCTGAACGATACGAGGCAATGAAAACCGAAGTTGAAAAACTCAAAGACATAGGCTTCATTCGTGAAGTCAATTACCCAACGTGGGTAGCAAATGTTGTCATTGTTAAGAAAAATTCGACCAAGGAAAGCTTTCTACTCCAAAAAAACCTTGTAGAGAATGTGTGTTAACTACACTGACCTTAACAAAGGATGCCCTAAGGATAATTTTCCCCTCCCACTCATTGATAGACTTATCGACTCAACGGCAGGGTGTGAACTCTTGTGATTCATGGATGCTTACTCAGGGTACAACCAAATCCTCATGCACCCTCCGGACCAAGAACACACAACCTTTATTACTGACAGAGGACTATATTGCTATAAAGACATGCCATTCGGCCTCAAGAATACAAGTGCGACTTATCAGAGATTAGTCAATTCAATGTTCGCTAAACAAATTTGTAAAAGCATGGAAGTTTATGTTGATGATATACTAATCAAGAGTAAGCATGCTGACCAACATATCACTAACCTGTCTGAAACCTTCACCATCCTGAGGAGGTACCGAATGAGGTTGAACCCCAACAAATGTGCTTTCGGCATGGGCTCCGGCAACTTCTTTGGCTTCATGATTAACCAACAAGGCATTGAAGCTAACCCTAAGAAGACCAAAGCAATCATTGACATGAAAGAACCAGTAACTTTAAAAGACATCTGCAACCTTACTAGCAAGGTGACAGCCTTAACCAGGTTCATCTCTAAAGCCACATATAGATGTGCTCATTTCTTCAAAGCACTTAAGGGAAGTAAGAAGTGCATGACATGGACTGATGAATATGCCGAGGTATTCAAGAACCTCAAGGATTACATGAGTAAAGCCTCATTACTCTCCAAACCTGAAGCTGGTGACCTCTCCAAACTTGAAGTTGGTGACATTCTCATTATCTATTTATTTGTTTCAACTTCAACAGTCAATTCGGTTCTCATTCAAAGGGATGGTAATGTTGAGCGCTCTGTCTACTACACTAGCAAAGCCTTACAAGATACAGAGACACGGTACTCTAACATTGAGAAATTGGCACTAGCATTGATCATGTCTGCTTGAAAACTCCACCCTTACTTCCAAGTAGATTCCATCATCGTGCTTACCAATCACCCCATTCGACAAGTACTCCAGAATCCTGACACTTCAGCACGAATGATCAAGTGGACGATAACATTAGAGGAGTTGACATCTCTTATCAACCAAAGCTAGCTGAGAAGGGTCAGGCAGTTGCAGATTTCATCTCCGAATTCACATATCCTATTAACATTTCACCTATACCTGGGGCATTGGCTTCGTTACCCTCGAAAGATCAAAAAGTAAAACCAACCTTTATAGTATGGACTCTGTATGTTGATGGTTCATCCAACCAACAGGGTTATGGAGTAGGATTGGTCCTAACTACACCTGACAAAGTTGCAATGGAGTATGTTATTTGCTTCAAATTCAAGGCGCCAAACAATGAGGCCAAGTATGAAACCCTTCTGGCAGGCTTACATTTGGCCAAACACCTTGGAATTAAACAACATGACATCTTTAACCATTCTCAGTTGGTGGTCAACCAAATCACAAACAACTTTGATGTTATGGATAACTCCATGGCAGCATATCTTGCGCAAGCACAACTTTTGCTCAAGCACTTCCACTACCAGATCACCCAAGTCATTCGAGCAGCAAACAGTCATTCAGATGCCTTGGCTCGCCTTGCCTCAGTAGTGGAAGACGAGATTGGAAGAAATATTCATGTCGAGTTATTGGTAGCACCAAGCACCATAGCCATGGAAGTGTGCAACTTACAACAGGGGGATAATTGGATCACCCCGATTTATAAATTCCTTACTCATGGCATCCTTCCAGATGATAAAGTCCAAGCTAAGCAAATTCGATACAAGTTTCCTCGCTACCTGATCATCAATGACTAACTCTATAAGCGAGGTTTTACCCTGCCATACTTAAGGTGCCTTACACCTGCTGAGGGGGAAATGGTCATTCGAGAGATACATGAGGGAGTCTGCGGAGATCATGCTGGATCTCGGTCCCTAGCACACAATGCTTTTTGCCAAGGATATTATTGGCCAACACTTCCCCAGGATGCCATCAAACTATCTCGCTCTTGTGACAAGTGTCAATGTTACGTAACTATTCCTCACTACCCTTCTGAGCCTCTCACTCCTGTGATCAGCCCTTGGCCCTTCGCCCAGTGGGGACTTGATTTGGTCGGCCCAATGCCTATGGAGAAGGGCAAAGTTCGTTAAGCGATCGTTGCAGTTGACTACTTCATAAAGTGGGCCGAAGTAGAACCCTTGGTAACCATTACTGAGGCAAAGATAGAAGACTTCGTATGGAAGAACATCCTTTACCGATTCGGCATTCCTAATGCGATTGTCACAGACAATGGGTGACAGTTTGACAACAAGAAGTTCAGGATTTTCTGCTCTAAATTGAACATCAACTTATGTTTTGCCTTCCTAGCTCATCCTCAGGCTAATGGACAAGTTGAGGCAATTAACAAGATACTCAAGCGCACCTTGAAGACTAGCTTGGACAAGGCTAAAGGTTTTTGGCCAGAACTTGTACCCCAGGTTTTTGGTCATACCTAACTTTGTATCGAACTTCAATAGGAGAAACTCTATTCTCACTTGCCTTTGGTACAGAGACGGCTGTCCCAATTGAGCTTGAGCAAGCAACATACCAAGTTCAGAACTACAAGTAAAGTGAAAATGATAAGCAACTTGCCCTCAACTTGGAGCTAGTTGAAAAACATAGGGACCAGGCTCACTTGAGGAACATCGTTTACAAGCAGCGCGTCTTTAACTACTATGACTCTAAGGTCAAACCTCGTTCTTTCAAAGTGAAGGACTGGGTATTGAAGAAAAGACAACTCTATGACCGAGTCCTGAGCGAAGGCACACTCAGTCCAAACTAGGATGGACCATTTGAAGTTGTCGGCATCAGTCGTCCTGGCTCCTACAAACTTAGAAGTTCCAATGGCAAGACCCTTGGCCATCCATGGAACGCTGATCACCTAAAGTACTATTACAAGTAGACTTACATTGTACAAGTGTTGAGCTATAGCCATTTGGCATATTTTGTAAGGAAGGCCATCTGGCACGAACTTAATAAAGAGGTGATTCAGACAACTTCGTCCAAACTCTTTTACATTCTTAGAACTAAAACACTTGGTCTTACCCTGACCTAATAAAATTCTAACTCAAAACTTCAACTTAAATGACATTACATACTCGAGTTTGAAGCTTCAACATGAATGCTTTCAACATGAAATAAAGTCTAAGTATTTGTTAACAAGACTATCCAAATAAACAAATATCTTCAAGGTGTATCCATTCAATTAGACCCAAGTCATGGGTTATACCAAACAAGGGATCTATTCAAACATTCATAAATTATAGTGCAAACATTTCGCATTTAACATCAAAATAAACGGTGCAATGTTGTAAACATCCGTACACAAAAAGCCTTTAGGCACTTAACTAGTGCATGTAGGAAGTGAAGGCACTACGAATCAGCCTCATCTGAGGCTGAACTCTCATGTTGTATCTCGCCTCCATCGCCATCATCGCCATCCTCAGTATCTCCGAGACCATCCTCACCCTGTTGAGTCTGCTCATCAGCACTGGTGTCATCCTCAGCCTCGTCATCGTTACTAGGATCGAGTTCGAGGATGAATTGTTAACCATTTTGTCGATGCTCCTCTATCTCTGCACGGTACTTTTCAATAATACCTCTACCGTCATACCGATCAAGCATGGCCATCCATTTCCTATTCTCAAGCCGAACCTTTCGGGCACAGTGGAGCTTGATGACATGGCAGAAAGCCTAGGAGCATAAGAACTCTTGCCCAACAGTATCCCTCTCAGCTGGGAGACTCTTCTTCAACTCTTCAACCTCCCTGTTGGCCTCGGAAGCCTCGAGGATAGTCACCTCCAACTACTTCTTAAGCTATAAGTTCTCACCATTCTGCCTCTTCAACGTCTCTATGGTTTGGTCTTTGAGCTGGACGACCTCAGTCAAACCTTTACTCATTTTCCTGGCGTCATCCATAAGCTGTTTGTTCTCTTGAAGCTTTGCCCTGCATCGTTCAACCTCTCGCAATCTATCATTGTACTCAGTCATCACCTATGTATTGTTCTAATGAAGGTGGCTATAGCTGATTTCTCGGTTTTGTGTTTTTTTTTTTTTTTTTTTTTTTTTTTGTCGTTAGGCCTTAGCTGTATTGTTAGGCTCGTGTTGGTTTGTTTGGTTATCTACCAAATCCCCCCACCCCATTTCCAGATTCACCTACCCCTTCTCTCCTCTTCCCCAAAAACCCATTCCCTTCCGCCACCTCCAGATCTCCAGCTCACTTTCCCCTAAAACCACCGTCACAATCGCCACCACCACTAACCCTCCAAACCCAGAGGCCACAATTTCCCGGTTTGCCTCTGACGACCCTAGAGAAGGCTCCAATGTCTTTGTTGAGGCCCTCGGGCGCCAAGGCGTCACAAACGTCTTCACCTATCCCGGCGGCACATCAATGGAGATCGACCAAACCCTCACTGGTAAGATGCCAGATGGCATCATCTTGTGGTGACAGTTAGAGTTGAGTATTAGCATAAGTAATACATTGTAAGAAAATAAAGGCATTGATTGTTTGTATTGTTATTCTGTTATCCCATCTCTGTGCAATTATGGAAGACGTAGAGTACGGTTCTAACACTAACGCACTCATCTTCCATCCGCAATGTCCTCCTGCCCCACGAGCAAGGTGGTGTGCTCGCAGCTGAAAGCTACACCCGTGAGTCGGGTTGTCCTGGTGTGTGCATTGCCACCTCCAGGCTTGGCGCAATGAACTTGGTTAGCGGCCTTGCCGAGGCACTCATGGACAGCATAACGATGGTGACAATCACCGGCTAAGTACCCTGGCGAATGATAGGCACTGACGTCTTCCAAGAGACCCCAATTGTTGAGGTAACAAGGTCAATCACTAAGCACAATTATCTTGTTATTGATGTAAAAGACATTCCTGGGGTTGTTAGGGAGGCCATTTTCTTAGCTACCTCGGGTCAACCCGGCTCGGTTTTGATTAATGTACCTAAGGATGTGCAGCAACAGCTTGTGGTTCCAAATTGGGATCAACCCATTTAGTTACCTGGGTACATGGCTAGGTTGCCTAAGTCCCCTAATGAGGGTCACTTGGAGCAGATTGTGAGGTTGGTGTCTGAGTCCAAGAAATCGGTTTTGTATGTTGGTGGAGGGTGTTTGAATTCCTGTAAGGAGTTGAGGCAGTTTGTGGAGCTCATCGGGATCCCTGTGGCTAGTACTTTGATGGGTCTCGGTGCATACCTGTGCAATTACGAAGACTTGTCACTCCAAATGCTTGGGATGCACGGCACTGTTTATGCTAATTATGATGTGGATAAGTCTAATTTGTTGCTTGCATTTGGAGTGAGGTTTGATGATCAGGTTACTAGGAAGCTAAAGGCATTTGCTAGCCGAGCTAAGATTGTGCACATTGATATTGACTCGGTAGAGATTGGAAAGAATAAACAGCCTCATGTGTAGGTGTGTGGTGATGTAAAATTGGCATTGCAAGGGTTGAATAGGATATTGGAGGGAAAAAAGAGCAAGGTTAAGCTTGATTTTTCGGCTTGGAGGGCGGAGCTGAAAGAACAAAAAGTGAAGTTTCCATTGGGTTTTAAGACTTTTGGGGAATCCATTTCTCCATAGAATGCCATTCTAGTTCTTGATAAGTTAACTGATGGGATGCGATTATAAGCACTGGTGTTGGACAACACCAAATAAGGGCAGCTCAGTTTTACAAGTACAAGCAGCCTCGGCAGTGGTTGACATCAGGGGGATTAGGAGCTATGGGTTTTGGATTGCCTCTTGCTATTGGGGCAGCTGTTGCAATCCCGGATTCTGTTGTCATTGACATTGACAGTGATGGAAGTTTCCTTATGAATGTCCAGGAATTGGCAACGATTAGTGTGGAGAAACTTCCTGTCAAAATAATGTTGTTGAATAACCAACATTTAGGTATGGTTGTGCAATGGGAGGATCGCTTCTACAAGGCAAACAAGGCACACAATTACTTGGGGAACCCAGCTAATGAGTCCGAAATATTCCCAAATATGCTCAAGTTTGCAGTTGCTTGTGGGATACCGGCTACCCAGGTGACGAAGAAGGAAGATCTGAAAGCAGCAATTCAGAAAATGTTGGACACTCCTGGTCTGTATATGTTGGATGTAATAGTGCCCCATCAAGAGCATGTCCTGCCTATGATTCCGAGTGGCGATGCTTTCAAAGATGTGATAACGGAGGGCGATGGGAGATCAAGTTATTGATGTTGTGGGCTGAGCAGCATCTGTTATTGATGCGTAAGAGTGTAATATAGAGGTGTACGTAGAAGTTTTTAGTTTATGTGGTAGTATTACCTTGAACCAGTTAAAGTTAATTGTTATCTGTTAGTTATAACATCTCTTAGTTAAACTTGGAATTATTTTTAGGATTAAGTAACTAAAACCCCCAACCTTTTAGTGTCATTCTAAATTGGTCTAAACTTTTTCAAATATTCCAAATAAGTACCCAAGCTATTAAAAATGTCACGTCCGTTAAGTTCCAGGTAAAAATCTGTCAAATTAACTAAGGCTAACTTTGTCTCTAAAATCAATAAAAGGTCATAGGAAGTATAGCTTCCACCAACTAAGAGTCACCACCACCTTCATCAGGCTATCCTCCAAATCCAACGCAAAACCACCAACTCTACCTACTACTCAAGCCGCCAACATCGAGAACAAGGTCATGGAGGTTGTTGAAGTGGTATGGATTGCTATGATGTGGCCACCACCATTTTCACCGCCCACAAAATTGGAAGCTTTAACGAGCCATAATCAGCAAATGAGAAAATCACATGAGCAGGAAACAAGCTCCTTGAAGCCCTATCTAAATTCTTAACCCTGTTCTTTGTTAGGAGATTGCCCGCTTGATATAATTTCAATTTGGGTCGATTTTTATTCAATTCAATACTCATTTAATCATTTAGTTCCATATTATATAATCTCCATTTGAAATTTAGTTTTTGAGGCAACTAATATTAATGTTGATCATGATATTCCCAGTTGGTTGGTTTTGAATATAATATATGTTTGAAAATTTGATCGGGGCTTAGTGAATGCGACATTTTCAATAGGTTGAGTACTTGTTTGAAGTGTTTAAAAATGTTTAGACTAATTTGGAATGACACTAAAAGGTTTGAGAGTTATAGGTACTTGATCCTTATTTTTGAATGAGGATCCTCTTCGGATCCCCTTTGTGAGGGTCCTGAGGATCCTCAAATCGTGTCGATTCATTGTACATCGTGCAGCCATAAATTATTTTAAATACTTTTATTTAAAGTTAAACATGAACAACACCTGACAAAAACTAACCGCATGTTATACAATGAACGGACACGATTTAAGAATCTTCGGAATTCTCACAAAGAGCATCCAAAGAGGATCCTCATTCTTTATTTTTTGCATTTGTTTTAAGGGAGTTATGTCTTGTGTCTGACTTCTGTTTTCTTATAAATTTCGGCCTCCATTTTTATGTACTCGTAGGCGTGCTTTTTGCTATGCCCCTAAACTCGAGTTTATTGATTCGTAGTTTCACTTACGGAAACTGAGATTAAACTAAACTCAAGTTTTAGGGGCAAATCACACATTCGTTAAAATAAACTCGCGTTTTTACAGTTGAATCAAACTTTCATTGAATTAGTGATGTGGTACTCGTAGTGCATCTTTATTTGGAACCCGAAATTGCACTGTATCCAAACACATCCAATATCAATCGTAACTAACACATACCCTTGGTTCGAACGGGAGCAATAGCCATACTGTATGAATTCATACTGTAAAAACATGCTACTGAATCCATCGCTGGAGACCATCACATTCAATACTTCTTTACCGTTTTACGCACAATCATCCCTCCAACATTTTATTGGTTAAAAAGTACAACGATAATCATCAAGTAAGCGAATCCAGAACAACACAAATTTTGATTAAACGAGAAAGAGACAAGGTCACAAGGTCCCAAATATCAAAAACAAGAAAATACATGTATCATGGTTTTACAGAAACAAGGAACACATGAGAACTAAAAGCTAATGCTTTTTTAAGGTCCGCTGCATCTACCATCTGTCTAACTTGATCTTCAGCATGACCTGCAATCATACGGGAAAACAAAATCAGTCCCCAATCCACATCATATCCTACAAGCAAAGATATGAAATGTGTTTCTAACACTCCTAACCAACTCGCTCACCTACGGTCTGTAATCCATAGTATAACAACACCTAAATGAAATCTATGTAATTACACATGAATAAATCCAATAAACATGAAACTAACAATAATATATTCAAGATATATGAACATTGGACCAATTCTTACACAGAATCAATAATTGTGTTAATCGTCCTTGGCTCGATATCAGCTTCCTAAGGCTATTTCCAATGGACTGGAAATTTGGAGTTGAAAGTTATATTTGACTCTAATCTTGACTCAATCCTTCTCTAGTGCCCCGGAATAGTTGGGGTCATATATGATTTTGGTGCTATGTTTAATTTTAAACCTGACTTAATCCCTCTATAATGCAAAGAGTAAAAGCTTATGGTCAAATTTGACTCCGTATAAATCTGACATATTAATAATTTCACCACCAAATTTGGAGTCAAATATGACTTTATAACTTTTAACTTGTTTTTTAGATTGGATAAGTCGGAATATAATATCAAGAAAGCCTTATCCCACTAAGCGGGGTCGGCTATACGAATCCTAGAACACCATTGCTAGTACCACATCCATTTCTACCCAGTATCAAGCAGCAACGCAAAATGGCTACCCGTTACAAACCCTCGAATTAATCGCAACAGGGTAAAAATCTCAAAACCAAGAACAATGCACACATCTAAACAAAAAGTTGGTAAAATTATCGACATTAAATAACCATTTCAGTTGTACCGTCAGATAAGCCAAGCCAAGTATGTATATGCAAACTCAACCGATACGTTCCTGATCGAAACTTTAGATTGTTCATAAAAATTGAGCAAACAACTATCTGACATTGAATTTCCAAGGCATGGCAAATACTACAATCGATCCGAAATCCAAATCCAAAACAACCTAATTACATAATGCATCGATCGAGCATTCCAATCAAATCTCCACAATTTCTATCAACAATTTGAATCAATGAATTAGAGCAGACCAAGACAGAGATCCAACAATTACCTAAACAGATCCGACGATGATGTTGTTGATGGGGATGAAGATCAGCTTCACGAAGAACCCAACGAATCCCATCACCACGAACCCAATCGCTGTCCGAAGCGCGACCTTGGAGAATTCTACACCACAATCAACCATCAAATATCATCAATGACACATGGATATCAGAGAATAAAAAAGTCCTAATTTCTGCATAACCAGATCTGGGAAAACACAGATCGGACCCGAATATTGAATTACCTTTGCGATCGGGCTTGTGGCAGCGCTTGACGAGGCGAATGCTGTCCTTGGAGAACTCTCTGAGCGGATCTACCACTGAGTCGATGGCGTCCATTTTCTATGAGCAAATTGGGAGAGAGAGGGAGAGAGAGGGAGAGAGACAGAGATGTAGGAGACGCAGAAGGAGTCGGAGACGAAACGCGTTAGGGCATTGGTCAAAAGTGGAGGGTTTTGTTATGTTTTGGTGCTTGTTTTTTTTTTTTTTTTTTTTCCTTCATTTCCTTTTGGGCTACTGAAAAAGGCCCAATACGACAAAGAGTTCAGGCCCAAATATAGCATACTCAAAACCCGAGCTCTAACTCGATGTCGAAGCCATCCGAACACTGTTGAGAACAGGTTTTTTTGTTTTGTTTTTTTTTTGTTTGAGCCAACGATATTATCTACACTAAGAGGGAGGAGGTGGGCTTAGCCTCACAATGGGCTAGCAATAATATGGTTCAAATTCGCTTTGGCAAGAATTGAACCTAAAACCTCTCACTTGCAAGTGAAGAGGAATGCTACTAGACCGTAGTACTAAGTGGTTAATGGAGACAGGTTTAGGAGTACAATATGTGTTTCCAGCCAAGAAAGCGTGACCCTCTTTTCTCCTCCAAACCAGTTTTTACATTAGAGCGATTTCTAAGGTGTGGACCATATTTTCCGAACCTTGCGTGCAGACAGGATGTGACCCGTTGCATGCAATTTGAACTGCTGAAAACGGATCCATCATAATGAGCTTAAAGTGAAACCGGGTCATAAATGACCCATCACTTAATAAAAAGGGTACCTGGCATGAATTTAAATTTTGTTGGGATTTAAACTCCGCCCCCTGCGCAGACATAAACACTTACCATCTTTAATTTGTCTTGACCTCATCCCAAAACTCTCTCACTCTCATGCGTTTGCTCAAACATCATTCCCGTTCCAAACTCAGTTATAGTTGGTATGTGCTTGTGCTCTCCAGCCTCACTGAAATTCCAAATAGCAGTGAAAAAAATTAGGGGAGTTTGGTTGAAAGCTATGCAGTAAGGTTCCACATAAAAGGACGTTCCTTTCACTTTATTCGAGTTGGGTTCAAAGTGCTTCCGCGATAACCGACATCATACTTGTTTTCCCCCAGTGAATTTCAAATTTGGTAAGTTTTGAAAATGGAACCGTAGAATTTAATTTTGCTTTTTTCTTTTACGTATTATAAATTAAGTTAGGTATAAGGTTAATGATGCATGTTCATTGATGTAATTAGTTGGAATTGGTGGATATATGTGAAATTTTTGATAAATTTGGGTGCGTTGTGAAGTTATGAAGCTATATTGACAGGTAGTATAGAGGTTGGGCCATTATTTATTGTCTTGGTAAAGTTGTAGTTTCGAGATGGAACTAATTTTTGTATCTGAATTATTGTTAATTTGATAGTGGGACTTGAAATGCTTAAGTAATGATGCTCTGTTCACAGTAGATATATAGCTATGAAACTTTGGTGATAGGTTGTTGATTGTTGGTGTATTGTCATGTGTACAGGATATGGCAACCTAAGGTGTCCAACTAGTAACCTGAGAAGATGCGTATAGAGGAAGGGTTAAAAACATATCCCAAGCCCCTTATGTGTTAAGATTGATTAGGGAGAAGTTTAATGAAGAACAACTTGGTGCCTTTAGGGAATCCTGCTTTGGCCACCTTTAGGGCATGTACGAATTGGATTTCAATAGGCAATTGTTCCATGAGTTGTCGCTCTGTAGAGTGGCAAATCAAGGGGTTAAAGATCAAGAGGGGCTAACCTATTTAATAGGTTGTGAATTGACCCAGTTCACAAAGCAGGACTCCTGCCTTATTACCGGGCTAAGATGCGACGAACCCCATGATATAAAGGTTGAGCCACAAAGGATTAGGCTACTGAGGGTGTATTTTCTTGGGAAATTAAGGTTGGTAGGTGAAAGTAGCAAGGGGAAGAAAGAAAAGAGAAAAAGGTAAAGCCTCTAAGAAAGTCACCAAAAAAATATATGTGACTTAAGGGGAGCTTGAAAGGGCGTTTAAGGAGTGTAAGAATAGGGACAATGCCTTCAAGCTAGTTCTGGTATACTTTGTTGAGGCTGTATTGATAGGGGCAAAGAACAATGTTGTTGTGATTCTATACTACCTCCACCTCCTGGAGCATATGGATAGGTTTAACAACTTTGCATGGGGTTCCATCTCCTTTGGACAACTTCATGACAACCTCTCATTTGCTGCTTCAATGAGAGGTAGAGATAGAGTTGAGAGGATAGTAAGGGAGATAAGAAGGAGGAATAAGAAGAAGTTAGGAGAACGAAGAGAGCGCAACGGTCTGGATGAGGCTACAAAGTACTTTCGTACGCTTTTAAGGTAATATATGTTGCTTACATTGGTAATATTGGCTTTGTTAATGTGATTGAGTATTAATTTATTGAGGAATACGTGCAGGTATAGCATACGAAAAATTTCCCAACTTGAGAAGCCTCTACATTGCTACTAGATGATGAATTTGGCTGTTACACCCAAAATTTTACGGTGGAAGACAATGAAGAAGCAGCTGATCCATAAGAAGCTATAGTTGTATACAACCGAAAGTCGAGAGGTATAACTATATTGCAAAACTTTTGAATTTTATGAATGAAAGTGAATGTGTGTGAATATTGTATGTGTGATAAATGTATTTATGATGCATGGCTTTAAATGGTAGGTTGTAAGGATTAGAGAAATTGTTCTGACTAAAGTGGAGAGGAACAAAACGTACTAGACATGGGGCGATGATATGGATGTTGTGATTCATGAGAACTTGACTCTGGACACAAATGATGTTGTTGAGTTGAAACTGCAGATCAAAGAGTTAAAGGTGTCATTCGCGCGGTTGGCCCACAAGAAGGATATTTCTGACATGATTATGCTGAAGAAAGTGGAATAGCTATCAAAGTTGGTGGTGGAATTAAGGAGGGTAGTGAAGGAAAAACATGTAGAGGAGAATAACGAGGAAGAAGAAAGAAAAAAAGATGTGGGAGAACAAGCTAAAGAGGAAAGACAAGAAAAAGAAGAGGGAAAAGATGAAGAGGCAAAAGAAGGGGAATGAGATAAAGAAGAGGAAAAAGAAGAAGAAAATGGTGGTCAAATTGGCAGTAATGAACAAACTTTGTGGAAGAAGAAGAAGATAAGGCAAAAGAAGAAGAAGAAGAAAAAGAAGAAGAAGAAGAAAGAAAATGGTGGTGAACAAGGAGGTGGTGAAAAAAAAAAGGTTTGGAGGGTGGGGAGGAAAAACTAGTGGATAAGGGTGGGGATCAAAATGAAGGCAAATAGGGGAAGGTGAGGGATCGAGATGGAACGAGGTAAAAGAGGTGATGGAGTTAGAGAGAAAGAAAGATGGGTGAGGAAGACAGAATGGAACAAAGAGAAAGAGAGAATAAAGTGAGAGGGAAATACGGAGAGGGGACATGGGATGACACGCCAGACCTTGATATTCTCCCAAACATTAGGGTAGGCAAGTGTTGGTCGACACCCGAAGGTGATGAAGCTAGCACATGCCTACCCTGGTGTTTGGGAGAATATTAGGGTTAAGCGTGTCAATTTGATATCAAAGCGTGGTTTGTTCAGAGCATACTTAGGATCTTCTGTCACTGTAGTAGTGTGTCGGTCATGACATCATTTTGATGTCACGACTTCCGGATTTGTTGTCTTTCGGCATGGTTGTGTAACCCTCATACTACATGAATAGTCACATCTTATGGAAGAAGAAGAAGCACGTGTCGAGATTGTGCCTCATCAGTGACGAATTAGTTTGTTGGATGACTTCTAACATCGGACCGATGCTCTGTAACATGCATTCCCTAAGAATTACAGGCGAAGTTGAATCTACATAGGAATGTTGGGAAACAGAAAAATCTTAGTGGTTTGAGTTTGGAGATCTAAAATGATGATGTCACTTTGCGACATGCGTTCCCTAGGATAGAGTCACATTTATGTGAAACTATTCGAAACTTTCGAAGTGTGTGTTGGAGAAAGCGCTAGTTGTGACGACATCTAGTAAGTGGTAGTTGGTGGGATCGAATAAATGTTCTTGGACTCGTTCTTACTGAGGAAATTCGTGTGTTTAGAACAATTTTGGGCGATTGTTCTAACGATAACCTTCTTGCTTACTCCAATGACAAAGCCAAGTTCCTTAACCATCAACCGTTAGCTTCACACCAAATTCTGTGAGTGTTGACTTCGTTTAGATTAAATACTTTGCTTGGGAGACTTTTCGGTAACAGACGCTATTCTTATCAATTTCCAAAAAGGGTTGTGACCATTGGAAATTGAAAATCCTCACAAAAAGTTGTGAAATATAAATTATCCTTGGACTTGTTTTGACCCAGTTAACTTGACCTAACCCAGACCCGTTGACCCGGTCAACACTGACCGTTGACTTTGACTTAGACCGGTCAATGTTGACTTTTGTTGTCTTTTTTTTTTTTTCTTTCGGGTTTCATCCGGGACCCTTCCTAGGCTAATTTCAACGTCGTCCTAAAAGCGTTTTTGACGTTCATTTTTCGAAATTCAATCTTTTGAGTATAGTTTTGTTAATTGTACCCTTAATGCGCTTAGGTGCGAATATTAGTGGCAATTCTGTCATTCCTATTTCGTACGACTCTTTAACGACGGAGTATCTGTGAGTGGACCCTTTCTAAAATGCATGTTTATTAGTAGAAATGCATACATGAAAAGCACGATTTAATGCTTACATTTTATGAAACGTTGTATAGGTAAATTGGATTTACATTATATGATTATCATGCTATATTGAGAATATTTTGGAATACCATATTTTATTGAACTTATGTTCTTTGTAGTATATATGATGGATGACTATATACTATTTATGAACATGTTTTCTTTAGACTTCTTTATAGTATATATGATGGATGACTATATGTTATGAAGATGTTTTGAGATATATGTAACTATGTTTGGAAAGACTATGTTCAATGATTTGTGCGTATCTAGTGGTCATTGTTCTACCTACAGCGAGGGAGATATATGGCTGAGGGAGACATATGGTTGGCAGGAGATACATATTGATGGTTTTGGGCCGAGAAATGTACGTACTGGCTTCGGGCCAAGAGATACTGATACTTGATACCATTAGTTAGCACACTATATACGAGATATGTTTCATGAAGGTTTTATGGCATGCTAGGGTTTTCTGAAAACCTATTACATATTATGCTATTGAGTTTTCATTAAATTTTGGGGGTTAGTATGTTGATAATTGTTTCAGTAATATTTATATATATCAACTTGGTCCACTCATGTTTGTTTTGCGCCCTCTCAGGACTTAGAATTGAGGCATACAATCCCGGTATCAAGGCACTTCCGCATCGGCATCTTCGAGTCCTCTTGGTGTAGGACCCATTCTTTTATTCATTCAATTTTATATTATTCCCTTTAGTGTTCTAGTTAGATTGTATGCTTTGAACACGTTCCTCATTTGCATTTTAATTATATTTAAATTTATAAGTCTTATTTATATTCATAGTTCTCATGCATCCTAATATGGCTTTGTCACCTTCAGGTATCGGCCAACACGTGTCTACCCTATTGTTCAGGGAATATCAGGGTCAAGCGTGTCATGGAAGACAGGGGAAAAATAGGGTATGGCCCTCACTTGGCTCACACTCCAATGCCACAAAAGTCAAAAGCATAAATATCTCCCCGAAATGTGAAATTACCAAATTGCTCTTGACGTCCGTGTTTCTTAAATTCTTCGTTGTAACTCTGAATTCAGTTCTATTTGTGCCCACGCATTTGTATCGTAAAGTACTCCTAAGATGTGTATGCGTGTCCTTGGGTCAAGCTCAAATAATAATTAATTAGGCATGAGGCCTAATTAATAAAATGCTAACATAGAAGTGCCTACTTGCCCACTTGCTTAACAAACCTAATGGATAAGTCATCAATATCACAGTTTGCAATCCGTAATACTGACAGCTCATTGTTTTCTCGATAAACAAGTAATAGATTCCCGAGAGTGCAAAAATACCATTTTGTCCTTCATTGGAAAATGTGCATAAATTGTCTGATTTACACCTTGTTCGCGCTCACATGTCTATAAGTACACGCCTACCTAGAAAGATGTGCAAAGGGACAAAAAAGTGATATGGACTCAAATGTCTATGAAAGATTTCCACGTAGGGTTTCCATTTAGCTTGTCAGGGGCAGTTTCTTAATTTCTCAATGCCAAGGAATAAAATAAGATTAAATTTGGGACGAGTGTCACAATTTAACCCCCTTAAAGAAATTTTGTTCTTGGCAAGGTGGAACTATGAGAGGGATTTATTATTGGAAGCTGACAAGGAGAATTGGAATGTCTTCAAGGCGCACTTCGAGATTAGGTACTTGCCGTGGGAGTATGTTTGGGCCCAAAATATTATTGTTGGACCGAGCAGCAGGATGTGCTCGGCCCAAGGAGATGATAAATACTATGGGTCGAATAATAAGTCCCGGGCAAGCTGGCAAGTAGTCCGGATAAATAGAAAAGGTCGAGGAAGTCCTAGTGCGACCAGGATTCTCGACCGGCAAGGAATGGAGTCCCGAAAAGAAGGAAAATTCAGAATCCCAGAAGGAGTAGGTTTGTTCGAGTTAGAGGCGAAATGGGACAAGGACTCCTAATCTAAATCAGAATTGGTTTCAAGGAATGGGGCACTATAAATACAAGAAATCATGCAACAAAAAAGGCCCTTCAAAATCAGCATACAATTGCCCTGCGCAAAACCTCTCAAACACCTTGAGATTTTTCCTTTTCTTTTCCTGCCGACACACCTTCAGTTTGGATAAACAGCACTGTGGAAGCACCCGGTGAGCATCTTCAGTTTGGATAAACAGCACTGCTGCCGCAGAATCAGCCGACCAAGAAGCATCTTCAGTTTGGATAAACAGCACTACGTCGAGGTCGACCGGTTATCTATCTAAGTCTCGGTCGAGAAGGGTTTTCGAACCTTTGTTGGCAGAGGTCACCTTGCTAGCCTTCTCGGCATAGTTAGGTGTTACGAATTGCATTACTCGGCGGACTGGACGCCGAGTGGTTTTATGATTGGATACTCGCAAGTGAGCTTCAAGGTTCGGCATTCCGACGGCCGAACTACGTTCACCATCAAGACATACATCACGTTTGAGTACCTGTGCCCATATAGTTTAGTCTCGATTCGACGTGCTTATACTCTTACGAATATAATCACAGTGACCGAATCGGGCTCCGACGATTTGTGAACTCCGCAAAATTAGCAGCCTTGTCTTCAGGCTGTAGAACCCAGAGACCGAGAACGTTCCTTCCTCGGTCGCAATCGCAAGATAGAGAAGTCAACGACGCGCCCAAAGCGACATCAACAAATTTTACTCCTCGGCCAAGCTCGGCCTACGAGTTGGCACGCCCCGCATCCGACCGAAGGACATAGTTAGCTTATTAGTTACTCGGTCTGCGCGCCACGTAGGTTTTGTAATTTTTAGAGTCAACATTTTGGCACGCCCGGTGGGACCTTTGTGCTAAACCTTCGGAGTTCATGCCCGTTGAAACACGGTCTACAAAGAAGAAAACAATTATGGGAAAGTTAACAACTGACTTGCCAGTGCAAGGCCTTGGGCAGGATTTGCACTCTACAAAAAATCCGATCATTGTTGCGCCGCCCGAGGCCACAAGTGTAACACGCCGAGAGAATGAAATCTGTCTCGGCGGGCAACCTCACAACCCAACAGTCCCGAATCAAACGGCTGGAATGTTTGTGGAAGGGATTGTGGAAGATTGTGATGACGATGGTGGGGAAGGTTCCGATCCACCAACTAGGACATTCCTTAGGAGACGACTGGATGAACAGTATTGTCAGGTCGAGCAGTCGATTGGTCAAAAGATGAATGATTTGTTAGAAGCAATATGAAGTAACAACGATACACAGACCAGAATGCTTGAACTACTGGTTAGTAAAGCCTTCGAAGATGGCCAGGTCGGCCAACCTCGGGAGCTCTCGACGAGTGTGCCCATACCAGCCGAGAGAGGGTCCGCTCGGCCGCAACCAGTCCCCTTAGAAAGAAGAGGACCAGGAAATAGATCCGAGGGACCAAGCCAGGGAGAAGAAGCCGCTTTCGTAAACATGACTGAAGTCTAGAGAATGATTGATTCGGCCCTAAAGAAAGGGCCGAAGTTTCCAAAATTCATCCATCCATACCCGGCTTATGTAGAAAGGTTTGAATACCCACGAGGATTTAAGATCCCTGATTTCAGCCTCTTCGCCGGGGAATCGTCTCTATCTTCATTAGAACATATGGCTCGGTTCACAGCGCAGTGTGGAGACGTCAACAGCGACTTCTACAAACTATGTTTGTTCAATTTTTCACTGACAGGCTCAGCTTTCGCCTGGTACATTAATCTTCCACCCAATTCTGTGCAGAGTTGGGAAGAATTAGTCGAAAAGTTCCATGAACAATTCTATCGGCCAGGGATGGAGATGTCCGTATCATCCTTGGCCAGGATGGCTCAAGCATCCGACGAATCTCCAATGGAGTACTTAACAAGGTTTAAGTCGGCCAGGAATTGGTGTCGAGTACCACTCCCCGAAGTGGAGTTCGTCAGGATCGCCCTCAACGGATTAGACGTGGAGTACAAAAAGAAGTTTCTGGGGGAAAATATTCGAGATATGTACGAACTTGCTCAACACGTTGAACAATATGATTATCTGCTCTGAGAAGAAAAGATATCAAAGTCACCATCCCGGGGGACGTTGTATAAGAATCCCACGGTTAGCTATGCATCGGCCGAAAGTGAAGACCCCTAGTATGTTAGTGTGGATGCGGCCGAGATAGTAATAGACAAACCCTACGTTTGCAAGGCTTTGGCGCAAGTGAGTTCCAAAGACGCCAAAACCCGTTCGGCCGCTGAGGAAATGAGTAAGTCATCAAAAGTATACACTTTTGATATCACCAAAGCTGATGCAATTTTCGATCAATTATTGGCAGCAAAAATCATCAAGCTTCGGCCGGGACATACTATCCCTAAGGCCGATGAATTAAAAGGAAAGATATACTGCAAGTATCATAATTCTAATAAGCATGCAACCAATAATTGTGTTGTGTTTCGAGACACAATTCAAAGTTGGATCGAGAAAGGAAAGTTGAAATTTCCGGAAAAACAGATGGCGGTCAACGTCAATCCCTTCCCTTCAACAACAATCGGTATGGTGGATGCTCATATTCCTAAAAACAAAGGGAAGGCCGAATACATCCCGGTACAGCATATCCATCAACGGAATGGTCGAACAAGACTAAAGCTTGATTTGTTTTCAAATGCACCACCTGCGGAACAATCAGGGCCACCGGTCGATGATCCTATGACGAGATCAAGTCTCGACGGAACTCATGAATCAACAGTTTTATGTGATCATTGTAAAACACCAGTTGAACCTGGGAATAAGACATTTTCAACACCCCCACGGCCCTTGTAACATCACCGAAGAGACTTGGTAACGGTCCACGATGTCAAGTGTTTGATCGACTCGGCCCACAAGTACGGCCGAAAGACCAGACCTCAGTCAGGCGGCGCCTGGATTTCGACGCACCTTTCTACAATGAGGATTATTACTCACGCAATACCAACAGTTCGGGCTCACCAGCCGATCGCAAAACTTTGAAACCACCCAGGACATCGGATCAACGCTGGTACAGTTACAATTCTCCGACTGGCTTGTATACGGCGCTGTCCAAATCCCAAAAACGTCGTCGTCAACGGATAGATTGCATGGCTCGGCGACGAGAAGTGCAGGCCAGCCCGGCCAACCAGTGGCAACCAAAGAAGGTCGTGGAAGACATTAGCGAACGGCCAACCCCGACTATCATGACAGAGTTAGCCGAAGGGAAGAAAGTAGCAGCTACCGGTTTCAAAACCACCATTGAGGAATCTGAGAAACGTATTAAGATCCTTCTCCGGCCTGGGGAAACGAGAGCTCGTCTAGAGTACTTTCGACAAGAGGCCGAAAAGAAATTTTCTCCGTTACCCCCGCGCGAGCCGTTTATTAAAATACGGCGCAACTTACACCCTCCATTCCTCGGTGAATCCCTGGAATACATACGAGAGTTTCATAAGAAATACTCCGCCAATGACTTGTACGGATTACCCAAGGCGTGTCAGGAAGCTCTCGACTTAGCTTTAACTTGCCCTAATGCCGAGCAAATTATCCAGAAAACTTCCGACCCAGCAATTAAAGCTAGGTTCCAACATATACGGGAGGCTCGGGTCCTTGGTTTTGAGGTCGATCCCTATACAGACATCGACACCGCCGAATTACCCTTTTCGCTTGAAGACCTCCAGCATTTACGCTATCATTTCGAAGTTTTCTCGGCTGTATCGCTTTTCGGCCTCACGGCCGACGAGGAACAACGGATAGCACGGTTGGATACATATCTAGACACGAGGAACGCCCGTATTGCCTATGAAGAACGAGCCCGTGTAACCAAGGACCAACGTAAATCTTCGGCAGTCAACATCGTCGAGGGAAATAGCCCACCCGCACTCGATTTGGTTCCCATGTCTCAGATACCGGTTCTTACCAAGGAACTCAAAAGTTTAATCGAGGATGTTCCGCCAACTACAACTGAGGTTAGTTCTGCAGAAGACGACGACCACGATCCAATGGGTCCCTCGGTCCTCGAACATATGGAGATCAGTATGGTCCACGTCCTACCAGCTGAATTCCAGCCAGGTACCCACCAGTCGAATTTCTTGGACGGGGACGTAGTTACCGAGGAAGCAACGCAAGTAGACTTCGTCGCAAACGACGACGATAGAGACAACCGAAGCGGGGACAACCTTAAGGCAGCTTTGGCCGAGCTATTTCCCCGTTCCCCCTCAGTTAATCTCCAACACCTGAAGCCGTTGTATGTCACGGCTCACATCGAAGGATTTCCCATCTCTAAAGTGTTTGTCGACTGTGGAGCCACAGTCAACATTATGCCGATATCCTTCATGAAGGCTTTACGCCGTTCTGATAATGAACTCATTCCGTCAGGGATCACTATGAGCAGCTTCGTTGGTGATAAGTCTCAGACCAAAGGAGTGCTCCCGTTGGAAGTTAGTGTTGAGAATCAATGTCAACCCAAAACAATAAGTAATCCACAACCCAATCTAAAGCCCAAGTCCATATCTAGTTTGATGATGTAATTGCTTACAATTGCAAAGTTAGGTAAGGTTGTGTGGAAGACAACATAATTAGGTGCAATTAATGTGTTTTGTGTGGTAGTAAATAAACTTAGTTTAATTAAGTGTGTGGTGTAGCTTTCATTTGGTTTGCTATAAATACCCAAGTCCCCAAGCATTGTATATCATCTAAGGAAAAACAAAGCCTAGAGCTAAATAAGAAAAGCTTTGCTAATTAGTTTGTTTTGTGAGCTTTCTTTAAGAGTGTGCTCTATTTTCTTCTTCTTGGGATCATTAAAGTTATCTTGGATACTCTTCTTATTCAACAATTGGTATCAGAGCCAAGTCGGTCAGGGATCGTTCTTGGTAGAGCATTGGTTGTAAAGTCTCTTGAAATTCCGAGTATGCTCTGTGGTTGCAGTTTTGACTGATCTTCCACATCAGAAAAAATTTCTTG